>NC_060268.1:69214443-69477093 GCF_021613505.1 Equus quagga
CACGCGGGCCCGCGGCGCGCGAGGCACGGGCACGAGCGCGGGGCCCCGCCCGGGCCGGGCCGCGGACGCCGCCGGGCCTTGTTTTCGTTGAAACGCCCCAAGCCTCGAGCCGCGTGCGCACGGCCCTCCCGCTGCGCCAACAGCACACCGGAGCAGCATCTCGAGGCTTGTTTTTTTTATTAAGATCAAAATATTCGTCCCACTATGAACTGGCTATTCTCTCAATAAATAACAATAACTTACGTTTTGTTCGGCAAAGGCTCACACACTCTGTCCTCCGTCGACTGATAATTTAAAACATTTTCAAAGAAAGTCTCGTTTCTACTTTTGTCCGGCAGTCATGCGCTTTGGGGGACTGAGTGTCCGTTCCTTTGGCTTGTCCCCGTCCTCTTCCCCGCTAGAGCCCCGCGAAGCCGCCCGGGAGCGCGGGGCCGGGTGGGGCAGGGGCCCGCGTGTGGAGCTGGGGGCCGGCGGAGCGCGGGAGGGGCCCTGCGCGCTCTCCACGCGGAGCGGGGCAGGTGGGGGGAGGACAGAGCGGCGGCGGCCCCGCGCAGCGAGGGAGAGGAGAGGGCAGACCTAACGCTAATAAATCCCAAATTCTGGTTTTGAAAAAATGAAAGTCCTCGGAGCTGGGCTCTCTGGTCTGGTGAAAGCAGGCTGCGTCTTGGCGCTTTTGGCTATCCTGACCGCGTCTGTCAGTCCTCTCTCTTTAAATAACAATAACAATAATTACAAAGACCAGAGAGTTTTCGGAGCTGGAATGGCTTGAGCATGGGTGAGTCTCATGCAGGGAGCATGCGAGGTCCGCGGGCTGGCGGGGAAGGGTCCCCCTCACGTCTCCACGGGACTCGGCACCATGCTGTTGGGGGTGTCCGGGAGCTGCGAGGACAGGGAGGTCACGTCGCTGCCAGAGGAGTTGCCTAGAGAGCCAGACTCGGAGAAGGATACCTGGGGTGGTGGAGACAGGAAGGAGCAGGTGAAGCCGCGCCCGAGCTGGTGCTCCCCGGCCGCGTGCTCCGAGTCGAGTGTCCTATGGGGTCGAGCCGCTGGCTGGGAGCAAGCCCTTGGGAGAAGTCAACCAGGTCCCCAAGCGCACGCAGGGATATTAGGGCGGGGGCGCGAGTTGGTTAATCCCTCCACCTCTCCTGCGAGCGCTTTAATCCAGGGAGACATGGTTTAGAGCGAATTATGGGCTGAGAATGGTTGCAGCTCCCCCTACCACCCACCCACCCCCGCCTAGCGCTGTCCCCAGCCCCTCAGTCCATGGAAAGCCCCCCATTCCCACCGTGGTTTAGTAGCTAAATCCCACCTCCCCCGAAGCCCTGAGGTCGCGCCGGTAGGGCTGAGCCTCACCAGCTGCTGGAAGGCGGGTTGGTCCAGGTCACTCTGGAGGGCGAACTCGCTGAGAGCTTTCCACGGCGGCTGGTACGTCTGCACCTCGACTGCGCTGCCTTGCACGGCGCTCTCATGGCGGATGGGGCTGCCCGCCACCAGGGGCGTCCCGGTCAGTCCCTGGAGACTCTGCGGGACAAGTAGAAAGGGGGATGGGGGGCGCTCGAGTAGGTCCTGGCGTTTCTCAACACCTTTGAGACTTGGGCCCCAGGCACTGGCGCATTATTTGGGGCCTGAAGCGGTCTAGCGGAGGCGGACACTCGACCGCACCCGAGTAAGCCCTCCTTTACCGGGAATACCCTGAAGCCCGAAAACCCGCCACCTTAGGCCAGGCCAGCCTCAGTACTGGGAGCCAACAGGGCAAGGAAACACGAGACATGCCTTCCCAATCCGTCTCTAGGCATGCAGAGGAAAAGTGTTCAAACCGAGTCATGCCAAGAGAAGGACACAACCCGCCCCGACTTGCGGGCGCTGCACAACTATGCTGCCTTGGGCTGCGAGCTGCGCACAGGACCACGAACTCAGGTGCGTCGCTGGGTCAATGAGAAGAGCCTACCTCAGATACAGTAATTAAGGAGACTTAAACCCCAAGGTAAGCCTTGCTCTGAAAGCCCAAACACACGCTCTTTGGAAAATCCAGTTCCCCCTGGATCTCCCCAGAGCCCACCCAGAAAAGGGCACGCAGATGCCGCGGGGCGCACCCGAGGCTCCACCCGACCAGCTCCTCCGGCACCTGGTCCCTCACCGTCTTGTCGTTATGCTGCTGCTGCTGCAGCTGTTTCATGAGGATGGATTTCTTCTTGTCCTTGCAACGCTTGTTCTGGAACCAAACGCGGATGACCCGCGGGCTCAGGCCAGTCATCTCCACCAGCTGCTCCTTCATGAGTGCGTCCGGCCGCGGGTTGGCAGCATAGCACGTCCGCAGAGTGTGCAGCTGCTTCTCGTTGAGCACGGTCCGCACGCGGGTCGTCTTCTCCGTCTGCTTGTGCACGTGCGGGCGCAGCGAAGCCTGCCGGCCCGCCCCGGGATCTGCGAAGACAGGGGGTCGAGACACGGTGAGCCAGGGGCCGCCACCCGCCCGCCCAGTGCCCCGCCCCGCGGCGGCCGAGCCCTCCGAGGCCCGATTTCGTTTCTCTTTTATTCCGTTTATTTCGTTTTATTGTTCTTTTCCCTTTCCATCTGTTCGCCCTACCCGGAGGAAGGTGTGCGTTCTCGTCCCTCCCTTGTCCCCCAACTGTCCCCGCAGCGATCTCCCTGAAGCGCAAGCGGAGCGTGGGAGTTCCGCGCTGGGCCCCTGCGGGACAGGAGCGGCCGCTCGGGGCTGAGCCTCCTCCACTTACTGGGCGCTAGGAACGCCCGCGTGGGCCCCGCAGGACGAGGGAAGCCCTCCGGAAGAAGTCGGAGTTTCAGAGGAAGAGGAAGGAGGCGCGCCCCGGACTCTGGAGGGGGAAGGGGGTCGACGCGGACCCGGAGCGCCGCTCTGCTTCGGGATGGGGGGCTTGTCTCACGCTCCCGGGGGCCCGCGAGAGCCCTTCCCCCTTGTTCAGAGGCCACTCGGACAAGGCCGCGCCATGTGTCGCAAAGACCCAGCCCGGGGCGCGGATGGGCCCCAGGGACCGGAACGGTTCTTCCCTGCCAGCCCTCGGGCCTCCTCCCTCAAGGCTCCAGGATTTTTGGCGCTGCGGCCTGTCCGCCCTCCCAGCCCGCGCGCAGCCGCTAGCACTCTCCTCGCTTGGCCTTAGGTTCTATCAACCCCGGGTAAATAGAGCCTGATTCCCGCGGTCCTCAGCCTGCAACAAACAAAAGGGTGCCCCTCCGAGGTCGGAGAACTGGGTGCAGTCAACACCAGCTTCATCCTGTTTCACAGCCCCTTCCTAACCAGGTCTACATACCCACGGATGAACGCCGCACTGTGTGAATTTATATTCCCCTTCCAGGCATTTCTAGGTCTAGATAAATATTTACAAATAGACCATCCAGCCCAATTCCCTCATTCTATAGGGGAGGAAACAGAACCAGAAAGGGCAGGAGCACTACAAGACCACATAGCACCCAGAGGCTCAGCTTGGTCTAGAGGTTGGTGCTTCACGTCCGCGGCTGCCTGGCCTGGGACGCCGTCCCCACTCCCTAACCACACAGTCAGACCCCATGTTTGAGCAGCTCCTGATTAAGACCCAGAGCATCCCCTGAGGTGTTTCCTCTGATGCCCGAGTCGCCGGGCCTCCGCCCCCTCCCTACTGAGAAGCGTTCGGCTAAGTTATTCATCAAACTGGGCCTCAAAACACAAACACAGACACCCGCTCTTTGTTGGGTGGTTGGCTTTCAGGAGCCGTCTTCAGCGGGGAGATCCCGGCTGGCTGAGCCCAGGCCTAGCTCTAGGATGGGAGCTGTATTCCTGATACACGTACCCCCAGGCAAACCTATCTTTCCTCTCTGGCAGTAACACATCTTGCTTGAAATTCCCAGTGCAAGTTCCCCAGACAGGCACCACTTCAGATTCCCCGTTGTCATTCACCCTCCTGCTCCTAGTACTGTGTCCCACGTATTCCTGACCACGGCGAACACAATTCTCCACACTTCCCTCACTCTCAGACACTCAGACACAATCCTGGCTCACGTTGACCCACAGTTTTTCCCCTGGCACACACGCTCTCAGCCGTGTTCCCAGCACACAGTTCTGCACTCACACAGAAACATACAATCCTGACAAACCGAACCGCACACGAGTGACAACTTTTCGTCGGAGCACAAGCCTCCTGCACACACGCGCGCGCACACACTCACACCGGCGCGCGCGGCTTACCTGGGAGATGCAGGCCGCGGGCGCCGGGAAGCGGGCCGGGGCTGCGCGGGCTGCCGGCCGCGGCGCGCTCGAGCAGGAGGCCGTGGTCGGCGCGGCAGAGCAGCTCCTGCTCCCGGAGCGAGAACTCGTCGCCCGGCAGCAGCTGGCGGCTGCACACAGAGCAGCGGAAGCACTCAATGTGGTACACGCTGTCCCGAGCCCTCATCACCAGATCGCTGCTGCTGAAGCCCACCTGGCACTTGGCGCACTTGATGCCGAACAGCCTACGGGCCCAAGGCGGGCGGTGTCAGCGCGGGCCTGCGGCCGGCCTCGCCACCTGAGCCAGTCGGCTCGGGGCACGCGCGCCCAGGACGCTTTGTGGCCCAGGGGAGGCTGCGGGGAGCGGCCCTCGGGGAGTTCCCGGGCCCCGAGGCGCGCGGCGGCACGCGGTCGGGGTGGGGGCGGCCTTCCCCCACCCGGGCGCGCCGCCGGGCCGCCATCCCCGAGCCCCGGCTCCCGCGGGCCTCACCTGACGTAGTCCCGCTTGCAGTAGGTCTTCCCGTCTCTCACGAAGCACGTGCACGTCTCGTCCAGGTACTGGCTGCACTCGGCGCACTTGAGGCAGGCGGCGTGCCACTCGAGGTCGGGCGACACTCGCAGGATAAACTGGTCGTGGATCTGACTCCCGCAGCCCACGCACATGGCGGTCCCGGGCTTCTCTGCCGGAGAAGGACGCGGGGCCCGCGTCAGGCCTGGCTGCCCGTACCCAGGTCGGCCTCGGCCGCTCCAGCCCCAGCCCAACCCAATCGCTCTCTCGCTCTCTTTCAAGAATCGCGACAGGGGAAAGGCAGTGGGCTTTCTAAAGACCGGACAATTGGAAACGAAAACACAAAATCTTCCGAATTTGTAAAGGCTTTTTGTCCCCCACCCCTAAAAAAATTCTTTTCGCTATTAGATTCATTTGGACACAGTGGCTTTATCGACGTATCTTTTAACTAAAAGCTAACACGTAGGTGAGAAAAAAGAGTAAATAGACATTTAAGCACTGCGGACGCCACCGCATCCATACTGAACGGTGATGTGCCGGCATTTCCGTCCATACACCCCGCTGCCAGCGGCTCCCTCCTATCCCAACACAGACACATCAGCTTTTAGCGGCATCTCTGCTCATCCTCTCCGACATTTCTTAGCTTAACTATCCGAGATCAAGCTAAAGAAATCGTACTTATTTGAAAGACCAAAAGACAAGCAAGTAAACCAAAAAAAACCCCACATCCCTAAATCAAACCTAATTGCCTTAGCGCAAAACAGGAGGTTTCACATCCTGAGGTCAGCCTAGCAGGCTTGAGAAAGAGTGTTTAATTATCAATTAAACAACAGGATTCCAAAGGATAAGCGGTCCCGTAGGAGAAATGCATTCGTTTTGTTTTCTCTCTCATTATCCTGTCAAACAGAAGCCACTTGTAGAATCCGCTAAACATTCTTCTGCATTAGAAATATTGCATATTAAACACACACACACCCACACAGAGAAAGACTTACTCTTGGAATGATCCCCCATAGCACCCAGAAAAGGATAATGAAAAATAATATCCACCATGCAGAAAAAAGATGTGCGCAAAGTGTGCGGCCAGGGGCAGAAGGACCAGGGTCGCGCGCCCAGCCTCGGCTCTTTACTAACTCCTCCTGCCCCGCGGAGTTGAAGGAGCGATTCCGCACCGGCCCGCACGCAGCATGACGTCAGCACGCATTCGCCCGGGGCCTGGGCTGGGGGCGGGACCTGTGGCGTCACGAAGCTTCTCCCGAACAGCGGGGGATGCGGGGGAGGTGGTGGGGACCTGGGGGCTGACGCGCGGGGTGGGTTGGGTGGAAGGCGGGGGCGACGGGGGATTGGCTGGAAGGAAAAGGGCAAACCCTGATTGGCCCGGAGTGAACAATGGAGTGCAGGCCCCCTCCCCTGAAATCTACAAGAATCCTCTATCTGGCCCGGGGTCGGACAATCCTGGTTGGCCCTTGCGACGTCGCTGAGCTGTCTCCGGGGCCGCTGCAGCTTTGAGCTTTCTCTTGGAATTGCGGGCTGGTGTCCCCAGGCGCGCCCAAGCGGGGTGATGGATACCTGGGGAGTGCAGGGGTGCCTCTGTTTTAAAAATTGCCTTCTTTTATAAATAAAAAGATTAAAAATCCACTCTCTTGGGACCAGAGCTGGGGGAAAGGGGGGGTCCAAGGGACATGACATCGCCGTCCAGTCAGTCACCTTTCTCCTCTCGCACGCCTTTGTTCTCAGGGTCCAAGCTAGAGAGAGAGGAGAGGAAACGACCACTGTGGGGTTGGATAAACTGTTTTTAGTCTTCCCCACCCGCTGGCCCGTGGAAAACTTCTCCAAGTTGGAGCATTAGCTGGCTAGCGCCAGGACGCAGAATCCGAAGACGCTCACCGATCCTGATTCGAGGCTTGACTTGAATTTTTTTGGGGGGGGGGGGGGGGGGGTTTTTTAAAAAGACCTCCTTCCATTCTTTCTCCACCCGAATAGCACAGCTCCTTCTAGGAACAATGCTAGGGTTGAATTTGTGTCCCACTTCCAGAGTAAACGATTTGTATAAACTCTTCTGTTTCGTTTCACAAACCAACTGCAACGCAAATAATCAGAAACAAATGTGGCACACAGGGTAATTTATTATCTGTGCAGCGGCTTGTCGGTCCTTAGAAAACCCGCGACTTCTGAGCAGAGTCTAGGCATTTCTTTCTTTCAAAGAAATCGCTTTGGGTTTTGTGCGAAAGGGTTCAAAGACTGGCCTACGAATTATAAATAACACTTATCCGTTCATAGTGGCTGTTGTTTTACCATTAAAAGATGTACCAAGAACTTGGTGCGCGCCTGGGTGGGGCTCCGGTGAGCGCCTGCGGATAAAATGTCTCCACCGGTAATCCCAGACCGGGGCCCAGGTCTCCGAGGGCCGGTCGGCCTGAGGGCGCGGTCAGACGCGGCAGCCCTTCTGCTAACAATCTGAGGCTGCTTGGCCTCAAGCTCTGGGCGGCTGGGCGGGAAATGAGTGCAGCCAAGGCTGCAGGGAACGGCGTTGCGGAGAGCTGGGGCTAGGCCCTCAGTGCACACCAAAATCACTACCCGGTCCCTTCGGTCTACTGAGGCTTTTGACCACCGCTACCACCTTTGGAATGTCTGTCTAGTCTTCTCACCGGTCCGGTTCCTCAGCACAGCATACCAACCGCTCTACCAACAGGCCATTTCTTGAGTCTTTGGCCATTAGCGTCCCAAACAGCGCTCATCCTGAATGTGTGTGGAGCAGGGCCACGGTAGAGAGAATGCTTCGTTTGAATGAGTGTGTCTGTGTAAATAAATGAGGTTGAGGAGCGAGGGGGCGGGGCATCTGTGCGTGTGTCTGTGCCAAGCGGCTTTGTGACCTCAGATATTGTATTTTACTTCCCTGTCCCTCAGTTTCCTCATCTGCAAAATGGGGGATAAAAATAGTAGCTACCTCTACTATTGTAAGAATTAAACTATTCTCTGAAAAAGGCCTAGAACAATACCTGGCACATAGAAAGTGCGCAAGCTGTGTCACCTATGATAATTATCATTCTGGCTGTATCTTAGTGTTGGGACCCTCTGTGTATGTTGCGCCTTTCCTGTGTGCCGTGCCTGCGAGTGTCTGGGGCTGGATGGGAGGTCTAAGTGTATCTGTGTGTGTGTCATCTGATGATTTCTTTGTGTATTTCCAGGTGTGCGTGCTCTGTGTGTGTCTGCTGTGGGGATGGAGGATCAGAAAGTGTGGTCTGAGTGTGGAGTTTGTGTACAGGTGATGTCTGTGTACCTGGGTAGAGTCTTGGAATGGGCAGCATGTGATAAGTAGGCGCTCCTCCTGTTGAGCAAGAAGGTGCACCTGGCACATAGGCCTCCCCCTCAGGCCACCCTGGGCCTGGTCTGATTTCCTGTACCCAGCCAGGAGCAAGCAAATTAATAACTTAGGGGTGCAGGCGGCCAGGAGGGGGTGACTCCAGCCAGCCTATTTAACCCTCTCCTGCCAAGAGGAGAAACTCCTCCTTATTGCCCAGAAAAAACCAATCCTTTGAGACTGTATTACAGAGGATGGGAGAGATGGTCACCTCTCCAGGGATGCCAGGAAGCCCCAGCTCAAGAATTAATATTTGTTCAGCCCCGACCATGTGCAAAGCCCCTACTGTTAGCCTATTGGGTCTTTACAACGTTGTAAGGTGCATAGTGTTAGACTCATTCAATCCCTGAGGAAACTGAGGCTTAGACAGGTGACGTGATTGCCTCTGGTCACAAGGTCAGTCAGAGCTGGTGGTCAAAGCCAGTTCTGCCTGGCTCCATCTCCCTTTTGTCTTTCGCAGTGCCATTGAAGATCCACATGGGTGTGGTTCCACCACTCACCCCCTACACCTCCCTGGAGCTGTAAAACCAGAGACCCATTTCAAGATCCCTCCATGTGGGTCTCCTGGATCACAGCCACCCCTGGGAGACCTGCCCTAAGGTGGGAGAAGAGAAAACCTCACCCCCTAGCACAGCTACAGGTGCTGTTGATCTGGCCCTGTGCTGGTTCTCTGCCTCCTGGCCATTCCCAGGGTCCCTTGCTGGGGGACACAGGGGTCACACTGCTCTCTGCTTCCAAGGGTCCCAGGCTGCAGTACACGGAAGACTTGGATGCCTCCTTTCCTGGGTCTGAGAGCATTCTCTACCCTTACTGGGAATGGCAGCTTGAGCTCCATAGCTCTGCATTATCCCATAGAACTAGCCTGGCTATGACCCTTCTCCTAGGAAGATTTCAGAAGCACAGAGAAGTCTCCTTGGATTCCTTCTCCCTAAATCTCCCCCACCACATCACTGCTGCTTAAAACTCTGCTCACAACTCCCCTAAAAGATAGGCTTACTGTGCAAAGATCCTTGAGAAAGAATAGAAGAACAGGTGGTCATTCACACTCCAGTGACAGCAGCTCCTATTCTGGGAACAAGACCTGAGAGAAAGAACAGGAAATCATGAGACCTGGCGGCCTGGGGCTGGGAGGGGATCACTAAAGCAGGCCAGGTCACCAGAAACAAACCAGCCTTTACTATTTTACCATTTTGCTTAGTCAGTCCTTCCATCCTTCCTTTTTTTCTTCTTTCCTTCTAGAACTCTAGAACCAGAAAACTGGAAGAGCCTTTGGAGACTTTCTCTTCCAGGCCCTTGTTTGACAGAGAAGAAACTGCAGCCCAAAGAAGTGGTCATCATCTCCCTGCCTGCTCGTGCAAGCACAGATCCCTGCTTGGGGGGCCCAGACAGCTGCTACAGGCCCACGCGTGCACAGGTACACACATGCACACACATACTCGACTTCCCCACTAACTGCCTTCCCATTCCTACCCACTTGGGAGAACCCCTCCTGCATGGAGATGTTTTGTCTCCTATTTTTCATGGAATCACATGTATGGGGAGGAATGCTGGGCCCCACTTATATCTTCAGTATCATACTGGCTAACATACTGACTCTCACTTGGGGCCATCTTCACACACATGACTGCCCTTATCCTCACAACAATGCCAGGAAGGAGTTGCTATTGTTAAAATGATCCCTAGTTCATGGATAAGAAAGCTGAGGCATGGAGAGATTAAGTAATTTGTCCCAAGTTACATAGCTAGTGGAGCCAGGATTTGAACCAGGCTTTTTGCCTCCAAAGCCTGCTTATGGAATCATTACATGCCCTTGCCTCCCAATCAGTCACAAAAGGGGTACCACAGATGCAATGCCCACCCAACACAGATGGAGCTGTTGCCAGAGGTAGGAGCATTAATCCTCAACATAAGTATCAGAAAGGAAACTGATGCCCATGGACCTCTCACCCAGCATGTAAGTGACAAAGAAGGAGCCAGAAGCCAGGTCCCCTGACCCAGACCAGGTCTCTTCCTGCTGGAGTCCTTGGGGGTGGAATTCTGCCATTACCCACCTGAGGACCAGTCCTCTCCTCTGGCTCCTGCCTCCGTCCTCCTCCCGCCCCATGCCTGTAGGACTCTACTTTTTTCCAAAGGCAATTAGAGATGTTGTGTAGAACAGGCCAGAAAGGGCCTCAGTGTTCACATCATCACCTGCCATAGGCTCCTGAGAGCTCAATTTGGGGGTAGGAGCTGGGTACCATGTTTCAGAGAAAGCAGCTAAGGCATTGGAAGAGAGAGAAACTTGGCAAGTCAGGCTCAGATGCCAGGCCTCCTGATATCCAAGCCCCTGCTCTCTCCTGAGGCTCCCTTGCCTGCCCCCCACCTGACTCCCTTTGAGCAAACAGATACCCAATGGCACTGCTGGGTCCCTGTCCCTCCTTCCCGAGCCCCTTTCTCTCTCCCTAACATTCACTGTGCACTTGCAAACTTTCTCTACTTGACAAACTCTAGCCAGGCTCATCTGAGCCCTCTTCTTAACTAGGCCTCAACCTTGGCCCATGGTAAGGCCCTGGGCTAAGCAATCATAAAAGGTCTCATCTCAAGGTCCCAACAACTCCCTGAGCAGGATGGGCTACATAACTTGCAGATACTAGTGCAAAATGAAAAAGTGGGGCCCCTTGCTCAAATGTTATTAAGAATTTCAAGACAGTGATGGCAGAGCATTAAACCAAGTGTAGGGTGCTTCTAAAGCTCAGGGCCTGCAGATTGCACAGGCTGCATGCCCATGAAGCCTGCCTTGCCTCTGAGGCATTGAGTTCAGAAATGAATAAATCAGTAACCTTCACCAGTTAGTACGAGTAGTAAAAGGTGGGACTGAGACTCAAACCCACTAGTCCATGAGACTGGCTATGGACTTGTGCTACGTGAGTCCGTCCAGATGGGAATGGTCTTGTTTGTTTATTTATTACTTTGTTTCTAGTAGCCATGTGCCAACGTCGTTCTGTATTAAGAAACCCACAGTCTATAGCACACTTGTCCTTGGGGGATCAATAGGATCACTAAGAAGGATGAGAAAAATGAACACTTTTAAAAAAACATGGGAGCCTTTTTTTCCAAATCACACCCTGAAGGTAGCTGCAGGGATAACCCTTCAAGCCTAGATCTTGGGAGGGGAGGGGGCCATGGGAAGGAGCTGTGCCTCATTGCTTTCAGAACGCTTGCATTTTTCCTATCTTTCCAGAAGGGGGCACCCCAGCTGGCTCAGCGTGGCCTGGGAGTGGTTCTAAGCAGTCTGGCCCAGGGTGTTCCTGACTGGCTTCTGCCAGTCTGTAGCTTCACAGGGCATACCTTCTAGTGTTCAGTTTTCTTCTAGAACTGTCACTTCCCTTGCCGAGATGCAGTTAATGGGCAAAATGAGAAAGAAAGGGAGGGAAGGAAAGGAGGAGAGAATGAGCTCCAAAGGGAATAGATTCACCAAACCAGGATTGGATGGTTGTTTTGCAGAGAGGTCAGCCTCTTGCCAAATGGGCCAGCCTTCAGGCTGGGGCCCTGGATGGACAGGGTGCCCTCCACTGAAACAGGCAGAGCAGTGGGGAAGAAAAGAGGATGGATGATGGCAGGTGACAAAGATTCTCTACTTGACAAACTCTAGCCAGGCTCATCTGAGCCCTCTTCTTAACTAGGCCTCAACCTTGGCCCATGAAGACTTTAGCAAAACACTGACATAGTTTCTAACAGCTCAGGACCACATCCCTAGGATGACCCTTGCCCCTCGTAAAATGCCTCCCTGGGAAAACTGAAGGCTGCCAAAATAATTTACTACTTGTTCCAGCCAATTACCTGAAGATAGGACCCCTGTCTCCCAGCCTCTGTGGGAACGTAGGAGCCTGCCTTGGATCAGCACCAGTTAGCAAACTCAGATGGGTTTCTCATGGACCAATCCCTACTTCCTGCTTTTTGTAATTTTCATTTCCCTGACTCTACTGAGCCCCTGCTCATCCTCCTCCCTATTCCTTTATTCTCCCTTTAAAAGGCTGGGTCACCTCCGTACAAACTGAAGTTGAGTTCAGTTCATGCTGGTCTCTTTTCCCTGTTGCAGAAGTGTATTACTGATTGACATCTGTCCTTGCCACTTTACCTAGTGTCCAGCTTTGTTTACCTTTGACTTAGGGTCAGCACTCTGAAGAGTGCTACAATAGAGCCATGATCTAGGGCTGTCACAGGAACACAAAGGAGGGGGTACAGACTGGGATGGTTGGAAAGGCTTCCTGGAGCCTAAGGCATTTCACCTGTGCCCTTTAGGATGACTATGATTCTTTTAGGCAGAAAAGGAGCAGGAAAGTCTGCTTGGAAGAGGGAACGTCCTCGCAGACAGGAGGAGGAGATGTGTGAGTCAAGGGCTTTTTGGGGAAAATGTGAGCAGCTGGGAGAGGCTTGAGGCAGGAATGAATATGGGCAGTGGCACAAGCAAAGCCAAAGAGACAGGGAAGACCCCATAGCCACCCAAGGCAGGTCCATGCAGATGGACTGTCATGGAGGAGACAGTATGAGCAAAACACTGAAAGGGAAGTTGCCTGCCTCTGGTGCCAGGATGAGGATTCTGAGGGAATTCTCTCAGCAAAGGGGACACTCTGTGATCCTGCTGTTGTGCTGAAGAGATTCACATGGGAAAATGGCATGGACATGGCATTGTGCTGTAGAAAGATTGGCACAGGGATGAGCGCAGTGAGGCAAGAGGTCACAAGGATGTGAGTCAGAGCATGGAGGAAGGGCAAAGGAAGAAGATGTGTATGTGGTCTTCATGGCCTGCTCCTCTCTCCCCCCTAGAAATGGGCAGGTCAGGAGGAAGGCTGGTTTGGAGGAGGGGGTGGATGATGATAGGTTACTCTCAGCCATTGACATGGGGTGAAGGGAAGAATTTCTATTTGTAATCCCGAGGAAAGAGGAAGAGAATAGCATTCACTTATAACTTACTTGTTAAAGATATTGAAAAACCCATCTGTGTTGAGATACAGACACCAGTATTGTAGGGAATAATCCTACTTTGTGACTTGCATTCTCCTGGTGTGGAAGTGACTTCAGGTTTTTTTCTGCTGTGCAACAGAACTCCAGGGACCATGAGTCAGGGAACGTGGGTGAGGAATCAGAATTGCCAGGACTCGTGTGGTCCTAGCATTTCCCTTTAGCAGTATTTCTAGATTCACATGAGAGGAACTGTCAGCTGTGAGAGTTCAGTTTGACTTGAATGTTAATGATGCCTCTTTTTTAACTTATTTTTCCAGCAGGAAAACTGAATATTGTAATACGCTCCTCCATCCTATACAGATGTGTGTGGGTTGAGGTTTTGCAGACTTTGGGGGCTGATTACAGACCCTTTATTAATCATACATGATTGTCTTTATGATAGTAAAACACATGGAAAACGATTTCTCATATACCATCAAATGTGAGAATGCCTCCTCATAAAGTTATTGTCATAATCTTCTAAAGGCTTTGAAGGATATCTTTTATTCCTTCCAACACACATTCATAAGAGGCTAAATACGTGTGTGTTTTTCTCATAACAAGGACCAGGGACTCATGTCCTGTTTAGTCTATTCCTCACCTTGCAACAAAATAGAATATATAAAATGACACCAAATGTTTGGCTCTAGTCAAAGCCATCAAGCAACAATTTTTTCAAAAGAACCTACAGAGGATCTTCTTTGGCTGGAAAACATCTTCTGGAGGCTAGAATGACCAGCAAATTCCAAAAATAGATAATAAATGAGATAATAGAATCTGGGTTGTCACCTCTTGTCCAATGGGATTATCCAATGTCTAATCATGGACAGATTGTGATTAATGTGATTGCAAATGGGGCCTTAATCCGATTCCAGAGGGAATCTAGTCAGATTTTCATCTGCTTGGAATGTGTAATTGGTTTGGAGGCAGCAGAAAAGCAGCTTGTACCAGATTTTGCCACATCACTGTGATGAGGTCTATTTTGATCAGCTTGAGTTATAGACAATATATATTATTTATAGCCTCTTTAGACATGCCTTACACTTGTAAAGACCTTCAGAACAAAATAATAACACTTCTCTTGCTGTTGTAGAAATCTCACTCAGCTGAATCCCAGCACCCACAGCCCATAAAAAGCAACGGAGACAAGAGATTAAAGGCTGGTATGTTCACCATCAAGTACTGATTGAACATTACAAGGGGCATAACGGTGAACCAGGCCCAGCAGAGGAGGCCAACTGAGGCATAAAGAATGCCCTGGCTCCAAAGGGCTTCACTCTAGATGGGAAGGTGGACCCAGATTCAGGAGAGTACAGGCAGCTACAGAAGGCGATATGTGGTGAGGCCTGGACAAGCCAAGCATGGAGAATTTCCCATGAGCTAGACAGGGTTCATGAAGGAAGTGGGATTTGAGCTGGGTCTTTAAGGGTGAGAAAGCTTCAAATGTGGCCTGTGCATGAGGTGGGAGAGTGCAGGGGGCAAAGGCTGGAATGCACACATGCACTGGGCACAAGGAAGGATGGCCTGGGTAGAGCTGAGGGGAAGGGAAGGCGCTGTCATTTATTGAGCAGTCACTATGTGCTGGGAACTGGCTGGTACTTCATATATCTCATTCAATCCTCATGTATCAGTAGGGGGCTTTGGGCTAATAGAAAGACCAGCTAAAAGTGGTGTAAACAGAAAATGAGCTGGCATAAACAACAAGCACAGAGGTATGGCAGACCCTAGAGTTAGATGACCCAGGGGTTCAAAGATTGTCATCAGCAGGTTCTTTCTGTTTCTCTGTTCTACCATCCACAGACTCAGCTTCATTCTAAGGATGGTCCTGATGGTCACACAATGGCTGCCAAAATACTTGGGACCATATGCCTCCTTGTCTGTGACCGTAGGAGAAGCTGGCTTCCTGGGGCTCCTACCAAAGAACAAGGAAGCTTCTTTCCAGAACCCCCTAGAAAAACTCTTTTCTGTTTCATTGGCCCAACTTGGCTTAGATCTGCCCATTCCTGAACGAATTACTGGCCGGGAATTTGGGGTTCCCTTATTGGCTTAGACTAGTCAGCACAGGCTCATACACCCCACGAGTGGGGTAATAATAAACGTTTAAGAACTGGTTCTCTAGGAGACAAATCTTATACATATATATATATACAGACACACACAAACAAATATATGTTTATTATAAATTTTACTGATAAAAAGGAAATACAGCTAACAATTTACAAATAATAATAAAATATGCAATACTCTGTATTGAGAATTCCACACAGCCAATTGGTTCTCACAGAATTCTTTCATTGATTTTTGCCAAACTCTTGCTTACTTATGGTTACATAAGTAAGTGAATAAATAAATCTCTTTCCTATAATCTAGCAATAAACATTTATGAAAATATACTAGACTTAGTATATTTTAAACAACAATATATAAAACCCTGTTGTTAATTCAACAAGAAATATGTAAGGTCTGTATGAAGAGAACTATCTTGACTAGGGCTGTGTAAAAGAAAACAAATAGAGTGCCAAAACATGTTCTGGACTGGAATTATAGGACGGCAATTCTCCCCAATTAATCTATAAATCTGTAAGTCTATGTATGTAACTTGGTATAGCACAAATATACTTAAATTGACAATAGAATTTGACATAATAATTCTAAAGATAAAATGAAAGAAGAAATATGTGGGGAAAGGTTATAAAAGAAGAGAAATGAGGGACAACTTTCCCTACTAGATATTCAAACGCATTATAAAGTTCTAATAATGAAAACAGTTTTATACTAAAGCAGAACTTGACAGATTTAATGTAACAGATTGAAAAAGCCAAAATTAGACTTTTCATTTGATATAAATTTAAAGGAAAGCAAGTGATTATTCAGTAGACATTATTGGTAAATTTGAAAACAAAGTTGGGTTTCTCTGCACCACACCATTTACCAAAACTTTCTTCAGATAGATTAAAGATTTAAATGTATGTAATAATAAAACCACAAAGATATTAGACAAAAATATATGTGACGGGGCCGGCCCAGTGGCGCAGCAGTTAAGTTCGCATGTTCTACTTCAGTGGCCCAGGGTTCGCCAGTTCAGATCCCTGGTGTGGACATGGCACCACTTGTCAAGCCATGCTGTGGCAGGCATTCCACATATAAAGTAGAGGAAGATGGGCACGGATGTTAGCTCGGGGCCAGCCTTCCTCAGCAAAAAGGGGAGGATTGGCAGCAGGGCTAATCTTCCTCAAAAAAAGTTATATATATATATGTATATATGTATGTGACCATTCCTATAACCTAGGGATGCAGATGGGCCTTGCAAGTGGCACAACAAAGGTAGACTGCAGATGGGAGAGACCACCGGATCTGACCACATAAACATGAAATGGCTGTTTATGAGGTATGATAGACAAAGAAGTTGATACTCTTACCAAAAAAACCCATAATGTACTAAGAACTTTAATAAGAAAATGATGAATGCTAACAGAAAAATGGACTGGAAAGCAAAAAAAAAAAAAAAAAAAACATGATCGATAACACGTGGAAAGCTTGTAGCCTTTTTAGTTGCCTTAGCACACAACTCAGTGGCTTAAGACAATACCCATTACCATCTCACGGTTTCTGTAATGCAGAATTATGGTCATGTCTTAATGAGATTCTCTGCTTAGGTCTTATAAGACTGAAATCAAGGTGTTGGCCAGGCTGCACTCTCATATGAGGCTTGACTAGGGAAGGATAAGCTTCCAAGCTCCCAGATTGGTGGTGGAATTCAGTTACTTGCAGCTTCATTTCAAAACAGTTTGCTTCTTCATAGCCAGCAACAGAGACAGTTTCTGCTACTTTAGTCTCTAACTTCAGGGAGCCCTTTTAAAGGGGTCACCTAATTAGGTAAGGCTCACCTAGGATAATCTCCTTTTTGATTAACTCAAAATCAGCTGATTAGGGACTTTACTTACATCTGCAAAATCCTTTCACTTTTGCCATATTCTTTTCATTAGAAACAAGTCACAGGCATTCAAGGGGAGGGGATTATGCAAGGGTTTGGATTTTTGGAGGTTACCTTTGGATGTGTCCAACACATTAGTAGTCAAAGAAGAGCAAATTAAAGTGTCATGAATTGCCAGTTTTGTCTCTCACACTGGCAAAAATTTTTTTTAAAAAAGAAAGAAAAACCTGAAAATTCCCAGCGTTGGCTAGGTCTGGGAAACTGGCCCTCTCATAGCCTGTTGGAAGGAGTGTGAAGGGAAGTACAATGATCTGAAATGCAGTTTGGCAAAATGTGTCAAAGGCTTAGTGCTGTGTAATCTCTTTGACTCAGCAAACCTTCTGCTAGAAATTATTCTGTGGACATGCTTATGGATAATGTACATAAAGATTTAATCAGGAAGTTTTACTCTGCAGCTTTATTTATAATACCAAAAATTTTAAAAAGGGAAATTAATATAAACAAAAGTGAAAGACTGGTTAAATAAATTGTGGTAAATCCATATAATAGAAGTACACTGAATCATGCTGTTTTAGAATTTGGACTCCAGCGCCAGGCACTCATGGTCAAGATCCAGGCTCTACTACTTAGCAGCTCTGTGAAATGGGTGTGTATCTTAACCTCTCTGAGCCTCAGTTACAAAGAGGGAATAAGTATCTACCTGACAGGGTTGTCATGAGGGCTAAATGATCATACACATAAATGCCCAGCACAGTGGCTATACTTAGCACCTAGTAACAGTGGGGGGGGTGGGGGAGAGGACCAGTATAATGGGATATCATGAAAGTTATCAAACAGCCCATAGAAAATAACTCCATTTTGGTTAAAAAGTTAAATGATAAATTCAAAAAAATGGAATAGAAGTCCATCTCTCAGACTGTTAAATTTATTTGTTCATTTATTTAGTGAGGAAGATTGGCCCTGAGCTAATACCTGTTGCCCATCTTCCTCTTTTTGCTTGAGGAAGATTGGTACTGAGCTAACATCTGTGCCAATCTTCCTCTATTTTATGTGGGATGCCACCACAGCATGGCTTGACAAGTGGTGCTAGGTCCATGCCCGGTATGCGAACCTGCAAACCCAGGGCTGCCAGCGAGGGCCATGGAAACTTAACTACTACACCACTGGGCCAGCCCCTAAATTTATTTTCTCTGAGAGGTGGAATCATAGAGGATTTGTATTTTCGTCTTTGAAAACTTTTTTATTTACCAATTGTCCTACACTATAGACTTAGAACTTTAGGGGGAAAATATCCAAACCAATATTTTTTTAAAGAAAGGAAGAGTGAGCCTTGAATGACTGGGGAAGGCCTCCAGAGTGAGAGGGAAATTGAACTGGTCTTGTATGACAGAGGTTCTCAGACTTTTGGAATTTAAGAACCAGGAAAAAAACAATGGACATTACATAGGACTGCCACTATTTCATGATGCCAAGTGAGACAAAAAAAATAATAGAGGCTGGCCTGGTGGCATAGCGGTTAAGTTCATATGTTCCACTTCTTGGCGGCCTGGGGTTCGCCGGTTCAGATCCCTGGTGCGGACATAGTACCGCTTGGCAAGCCATGCTGTGGCAGGTATCCCACGTATAAAGTAGAGGAAGATGGGCATGGAAGTTAGCTCAGGGCCAGACTTCCTCAGCAAAAAGAGGAGGATTGGCAGTAGTTAGCTCAGGGCTAATCTTCCTCAAAAAAAAATTAATAATAATAATAACTGCTATCTACTGTCATCATTTCATACAAAAGGAAACACATTAACATCACAAAAGAAAAGCTCAGTTTCAGAATAAATAGTCATTTCCATTGAGCTTTGTGAAAAACTTGGGGCCGGCCCCATTGCCAAGTGGTTAAGTTCACGCGCTCCACTTCAGTGGTCCAGGGTTTTGCTGGTTCAGATCCTGGGCATGGACATGGCACCGCTCATCAGGCCATGCTGATGTGGCATCCCACATGCCACAACTAGAAGGACCCACAACTAAAAAAATAAATACAACTATGTCCTGGGGGGATATGGGGAGAAAAAGCATAAAAAAAAAAAAAAGATTGGCAACAGTTGTTAGCTTAGGTGCCAATCTTTAAAAAAAAGAAAAGATAAGAAAAGAAAAACTCATTACATCGTCCTGATTTTTCTCATTTGGCTGCAAAATGCTAAAACCATCATCCTGGGCTGAAGACTGGGACCCACTGGGGTAGAGTCTTGGAAATGAGGAGGGCACACTAAGCAGCAGGCACCTGGCAGCAAAGCAGAGAGGCAGGGATGAGACCAAAATGTGGGGACTGTGGAGGGTGTGGCCCTTCTCCTTGGCCCCAAGGCTTTTGTCACACTTGCGTGGTGTGTGTGGTAGGCATGGAGACTCCTGGAGGCCAAGTGATGATTTAGTTCTCAGGACCTCTAATGGAGATTGCTTGAAATACCTTCTCTAAGCATTGAGAATACAGCCATGAATAAGACAGACAGAATCCCTGCCCTTTCTCGTGGAGGAGGAGACTCTAGGACAAGTGTCTTTCTTTAAATCTGAGATCAGAGAGATGGTATCAGTCTCCCCACCTGCATCCTCCAAAGGACTAGTGGAGGACAGCAAGCTCAGCAAAGAGCTGGTGAACCACAAGGTCTTCGGGTGTCCTGAAAAGTCCGATCAAGGGCATTAGAGGGAAGGACAGCTATCCAGTGGGACTTCAATTATATCTCTTGGGCACCTGCAGGCTCTTCTGCATCAGCAAAAGTTCTAGTGTCCATTTCTGTCCATGGGTATATTGCAAAGATATACATGTTTTATTAAGCTCAGAATAAGACTTCAATATTTATGTATAGATCTCAAGCTTCCCTTCAGCATTGTGAAGGCTAGCGAGATGTGAGGCTAATTTGATCACGTAGGCAAATTCCTTTGCCATTAATCCCATGAATCATACATGTCTCTCTAAGAGACTGAAACATGAATGTTTTAGCATAAGTAAAGTATCAGGACACAGCCATCTTGGTGGTTTGATTGAAACTGAAATTGAAATAGCATTGTATTTAGAGATAAATTTGAGTGAGAAGTGACATATTTATGATATTGAGTCTTCCCCCAATAATCATTGTATGTCTTCTCACTCATTCAGATCTTCTTTTCTGTCCTTATAATTTTATCCATAGAATTCTTTCATGAAGTTTTTTTTAAATTTTCCATCTTTATTTTTTAATGTGTACTTCAATCTGGCAATTTTTTTTGTGAGCAAGTTTTCAATTCCCAACTCTCCCCTTTAGCTATGTCTAATCTGTTGTTAAACAAATTTATTCAACTTTTAATTTCAGGGTTTTTTGTTTTGTAATTTCTATTTGATTCTTTTTAAACAATACTTTCTAGTCATCTGCTATATTCTCTATCATACCATCTACTTTCTTAAACATATTAGTGAGTCCTTTTAAAGCCTTTCTCTGATAATACCAATATCTAAATGGCTGGTGAGTCTGAAATGAATGTTTTTTTTCCCTTAATTGTCAGGTTATTTTTATCTTTATGCATGTTTGGTTATGTTTTTATTAAATGTCAGACAATGTGTGTTAAAAAAAAGTATCAGGAGCATAAAATTTTACTAATTGGGACAAACTGGGAGAATGTCAGAGTGCCTTCTAGAAGGTGTTTGACTCAAGGTTGCCTTACTATATAGCACATACATGTCTATATATACATTAAACATCAATGAAATTGACAGTGGATGAGTCATTGCCAAATAGAGGTCCCATCTTAGCTGCTTCCACATAGAGATGAGGAGCCCTGGACTTTAGAACCTTATTAGTGTGCCTATAGATGCAGCCAATGTCTGAAAGAATAGTTTTGGAAAATAACCACCTTGCACGAGTGTGGATACCATCAACTTGCCTAGTACACCTTTTTCTCACAGACGATTATAATTGCTGTCTTTACTTCAGCTAGGATCCTAAATGTAAATTCTCAGCCTCTACACTGAAAATTACAGAGTCCTCCAACTTGTAGTTGTCACATCTGGGGAGGGTTTCCCTATTTTCCCAAGTGGGAATTACTTGGATTGTGGCTGTACCCCTGATTTGTGAGCTCCCCTTTTATGAAGTTTTTTTGTTTCTTCTGCATGGGGAGAAAATATATTTCTTAAGCACTTACTATGGACCTCTAGAAGGGAAGTCCTTGAGGGCAAGGACTATGTCTATTTTGTACCACCTAGGCCTGGATAAGGCCCTGTGCATGATAAATCCTCAATAAATGGCTGTTGAGTTAGTGATGTCCAGGTGTTCAAGCTGTGTGCTTTATATGTAGGTGGTAGCCAGCCTCCAAGATGGCCTCCAATGATCCCTGCCTTCTGTTATTTTCACCCTTTGGTAGTCCTCTCCCACACTGTATCGGGGTTGGTTAGCCATGATGGTATGTCACTACCGAGTTTAGGTTAGAAAGACAACAGCTTATGTCTCAGTATTGCTATCTCTATCTGTCTCTGATCACTGCCTCTGGGAGAAGCCATATGGATAGGTCCCTGTGGCAAGAAACTGAAGCCTTCTGCCAACAGCCACGGGTGAGCTTGGAAGCGAATCCTCTGATCCCATTTCAGTCTTCAGAGACTTAATGGCTGATAGTTTGGATGCAACCTTGTGAGAGATTCTGAGCCAGAACCACCCAGCTAAGCCACTCCGTGATTCCTAACCCTCGGAAAATGTGCAAGAGAATACTGTGAATGTTGTTTCAAGCTGCTAAATTTTTGGGGGTAGTTTGTTACACCACAATAGATAACTAATACAACATAAAATTCCACACATTTCTCACCAAAACCCTATGAGGAAGGCATTAGCAGCATTCTTTGACCAATGAAACACAGAGGATCAGTGAAATTAAGGAACTTGTCTAAGACATCTCAGGAGAAAAATGGATACAAACCCAGGTCAGATACCTGCTATCACTCAGAGAACAAAAATATCACATTTCTCCTGCCCGAATAACCTTACCGTTAAAGTCTGTCACTCTGTTATCATCCGAGATTTCAACATCTGGGAATAATAAGAGCAGTTATTATTAAAACATATAGCAAAGGAAGCTGTTTGCATAACCCATAAATGTTCGAGCTTTCACGGTTGTGATTTTCAAATAGAGAAATGACAACACATGGGAAGAAACAGATACGCTGAAAGGAGAATCTGAAAGTGGCACAGTTAAAATCATCTGTAGGTATTTTTAGCACAAAGAAAGAAGACCTGTTGGCAGACATTGCTAAAAAGGTGGTCCATTTTCATGTGCTGTGTTCAGAAAGGCAGATGTCACTGCAGAATCATTGCTTGTTGAGAACACACGGATGAGCCTTGAAAATACAAAGTAGGTTTTAAGAATATAGGTCCATTTCTATGTGGCCCTTATTGAATCAGAGGAGGGGACCACCTAGGAGCAGTATCCTGGCGTCCAGTCTCCATCAACCCCCAAATTTTAAGGGAAAAAGTGGATCTGCTATGCAAACACAGCTTCAAGACAAATCCCTGGGCCTCCCCATCTACGTAGACTGCTGCCCCTGATACACTCTGTGCAGAAGTCTGGAGCAGTTCTGGAAAATGGTGAATTTGAGTCATATAGAGGGATAACAGAGAGAACTGAAGAGTGTTAACCATGTTGAATTAAGGTGTAAAGCCGAGCTCTCATTCAGGGAGTTCTGAAACACCAGTGGGTCGAGGTTAGTGTTTGAGATGTGCTACAAGACCCTTGTAATTATTAACAGTTAAATTACTGGATTTTTCAAATGATTTGTTTTTTTAAACAGTAAGTAAATGAGAAGACTTTTCATAACATCCCTAACCCTCACGAGATGTGTGTGTATCTGTGCATGTGTGTATCTATACACTATGCAATTTACACATTTATTTATTTATTTAATTTTGAGGAAGATTAGCCCTGAGCTAACATCTGCTGCCAATCCTCCTCTTTTTGCTGAGGAAGACTGGCCCTGAGCAAACATCCATGCCCATCTTCCTCTATTTTATGTGGGACGCCTGCCACAGCGTGGCTTGACAAGCAGTGCATAGGTCCACAGCTGGGATCCGAGCTGGCGAACCCCGGGCCGCCAAAGTGGAACACGTGAACTTAACTGCTGCGCCACTGGGCCTGCCCAATTTACACATTTAAGGTGTACAGTTCAATGATTTTTAATATATTCACAGAGTTGTACAACCATCACCACTATCAAGTTTACTCATTTTCATTACTCTCAAAAGAAAGCCCATACCCAGTAGCAGTCACTCCCCATTCCTCTCTCAGCCCTAGGCAACCATTAATCTACCTCTGTCTCTGTAGATTTATCTATTCTGAGAAAAAGTAACTTTCTCATTGTGAGGTTTTCCAATGCAAAAGAATAAAGTTGGACCCCTTCCTCACACCATACACGAGAATTAACTCAAAATGGACCATAGACCTAAATGTAAGAGCCAAAACTGTAAAACTCAAGGCCAGCCCATGGCCGAGTGGTTAAGTTTGCGCACTCTGCTTTGGTGGCCCAGGGTTCCACCAGTTCCCATCCTGGGCATGGACCTATCACCACTCATTAAGCCATGGTGAGGCCGCATCCTACCTAGCACAACCAGAAGGACCTACAACTAGAATACACAACTATGTTGGGGGAGCTTTGGAGAGAAGAAGAAGAAGAAAAAAAGATCAGCAACAGATGTTAGCTCAGGTGTCAGTCTTAAAAAACAGGAAGCCAAGGAAAGAGTAAGTAGCTAAGCCACGGGAGGACCAACTAGAACTCGCAATGTAAATGCTTGACTGGACCTTCAAAAAAAAATGGTGTAGCCTGTTTGGTAAACAATCTGGCAGTTCTTCAAAACGTTAAATATAGAGTTAGCATTTACCCAGCAATTCCACTCCTAAGTATATACCCAAAAGAAATGAAAAGGTGTTCACACAAAACTTGTACACAAATGTTCATAGCAGCATTGTTCATCATAGCCAAAAAGTGAAAACAACTCAAATGTCCATCAGCTGATGAGTGGACAGATAAAATGTGGTATAGCCACAGAATAGAATGTTATTCGACCATTAAAAGGAATGAAGTACTGACACAACGTGAATGAACTTTGAAAACATTATGCTAAGTGAAAGAAGTCAGTCACAAAAGACCACAAATTACATGATTTCATTTATATGAAATGTGCAGAATAGGCAAATCTATAGACAGAAAGTAGATTAGTAGTTGCCTAGGGCTGGGGAGATGGCTGATAGGGGTGTGATAGCTAAAGAGTATGAGTTTCTTTTTGAGGTGATAAAAATATTCTAAAATTGACTATAGTGATGGTTGTACAACTCTGTGAAATACTAAAAATAATTTATTTGAATTATATGGTACATAAATTATATCTCAATAAAGCTGTTGTTAAAAACAAAACGTAAACAGCAAAGGCTGAACAGAAGAGAGAGTCCAGAATTAAATCCTGGCAAATACCATCAACTAGTATTCAACGAGGAAGCCAAAAACACCCAATGGGGAAGAGATAGTCTCTTCAACAAATGGTGCTGAGAAGACTAGAGAAATACATGCACAACAATGAAATTGGACCCCTATCTCACACGATTCACAAAAATTAACTCAGAATGGATCAAAGACTTAAATGTAAAACCTAACAAAACTAGAAGAAAACATAGGGAAGAAACTCCTCAGCATTGACCTTGGCAATGATTTTTTGGACTCAAAATCTAATAGTAGTAAATAAGTTAACTTTCTTTGGACACATTTTGTCAGCAGCTGCTGCAATCGAGCCCAATTTAATTAACTCACCATCAGTAAATGGCTTTCCTTGTTTGGCTAACAAATGAGCCACTCAGAAACTTACTTCAGTTGCAGCTTCATTTTAATTCTTTACATTCGTGAAGAAATTCTGATGTAATGAGACATTGAGATATTCTGTTTTAAATATCTCAGATAGGTGATACATTCTGTTTTAAATTTTCTACTTTTTCTGATGGTTGCTCTTCTGTGAGTTGAGAATATTATGGTGAATGTTTAGTCTGTTGATGTCGATATATACTGTATTCTTTTAGTATGGTTATAGTGTTATTGCATAATAAAAACATAATAAAAGCCAGCCCTGTGGCATAGTGGATGACTTTGGCATGCTCTGTTTTGGTGGCCCAGGTTTGCAGTTCATATTTCAGGTGTGGACCTACACCCCACCTTGTCAGCCATGCTGTGGTGGCGACCCACATATAAAGTGGAGGAAGACTGGCACAGATATTAGCTCAGGGCTAATCTTCCTCAGCAAACAAACAAACAAACAAAACACTGCTTTGTCATCTGATCCAATAACAGAATAATTCACATTCCAGTGGATATCCTGCGTATGGTCAGGGCTGCATATCCACCTGGCTTCTCCTTCTGCCAAATTCTGCTTTGTCTCATCTTTTACACCAGTGTGGATCCTAAGGGCACCCTCTAATAATCATCATGTACTTTAAACGTCTCAGTGCCTGCTTCCAATAAAAGCAGGAACGATCTGAGACAGCAGGTGGTAAGATGGAGTTTGGGAGCTATAATACTCTTTGCTAGACTAGCACTGAGGACCACATCACTGCTGGTAGCTGGAACACAGATAGCCCTTAGCATAAAGTGGTGGTCCAATTGTTAAAACTTTCACTGGTGGTGAATTGAGATGGTACACTTGTGGAAGGGAATGTGCTGGGCAGTTGAGAAACATGGGGAAATAGTAACTACAAGATAATGGCATTGGATGGCAGTTGCTAAGCTCCATTGATATCTTAGAAAAAAAAATTATGAAAGACTAGGAGTGATTAACAGGCAACTGAAAATCATGTACAAAAGCTAGAGGGCCTGTTTGTCAACATACAATGAAGCAACCTTCAAGGATCTAAAGGATCACCATCATTTTCTCATTTAATTCACAAGTATTGTCCCTGCAGAAACCAGACCAAACCTAAGGATGACAGTAGACTGCTACAAACTCACCTAAGTAGTAGCCCTATTGCTGTCACCACACCAGTTTTGATATCTTTGCTGGAGCAAATTAACAGCACCAAGTACATTTTGTGTGGACATTGATTTGGTGAATGGGTTCTTTTTTATTTCTATGAGAAAAGTAGATCAGAAACAGTATGCATTCACATGGAACAGACAACAGTACGTATCTACAGTTTTGCCCCAGAGCTATGTTAACTTTTAGCTTCTGTCATAATATAGCCTGAAGAGATCAGGACCATTTGGACATCCTGCAGAAAATCACACTGATCTGTTACATCAGTGACATAATATGGATTCAGTCGGATGGACAAAAAGTGACTAGCATAATAGAGGACTTGGTCTGACTCATGTACTCCCAAGGGTAGGAGATAAATTCTATAAAGATGCAGGGGCCTCTTGCATCACTAAGATGTTTAGGGGTCCAGAGTCAGGGGAATGCCACACACCCCATCCAAAGAAAAAGATACATTATTGCACCTCCCACAGTGAAGAAGGAAGCATAATGTCTGGTAGGCCTCTTTGGGTTCTGGACATAGTATATTTCCCACCTGGGAGTATTGCTCTGGCCCATATACCAGGTGACACAAAAGGCTTCCAGCTTTAAGTGGAGTTCAGGGCAGAAAAAAGTTATACAGCAGGTTAAGGCTGTAGTGCAAGCAGTCCTGCTACTTGGCCATGATCACAAGATTAGATCACACGACAGGAACACATGGATCCAGCAATCAGGGGTGGAAGGAGGAGAGACCTACTTTACCATTTTTCTCAGTGAGCACTTAGGGAATTTGGGCTTCCAGACCTCATAACTCTGAGCTCTGCAGGGTTAAAGGTCTTTGACCTCAAGGGGGAATCTTCCACCAGAGGACACGGCAAGAGTCCCATTGAACTATTAGCAACAGATGCTACCTGGACACTTTGGGCACCTGGTATGTAGGGACCAGCAGGCAAGAAGAGGAGTCATCATCTTGGCCAAGAGTGATCCACTTGGGTGCTTCAGTACTCTCTGGCCCTATTGTGATGATAAACGGACAAGCGCAGCAACCCTAGCCTAAGAAGGGCATGGTGGTCAAGGGCTCAGATCCTCAGATAAGCCACTGAGACCAGAGAAGATGCTAGCTGAGGGTGAGGGGAAGTTAGAGTGGGTAATGAAGAAGGAGACAATGAGTATCAAGTGTGGTCCCCAGAAAGTTGCAGCAGCTGGGGCTGCAGTTCATCCCATTAGCCTTCCTCTTTTAAGTTTCCACTAGGAATCCTGGAGGAGCTGTTCCTGAAACTGGCCAGTGAAGAGGAAAGAGGACAGTGAGGTGCTTTTCCAAATAGACTGGAGTAAGTCTTCAAGAGTTGGCTGTGGCAACTCCTCCCTCCATCCCCCCAACCATCTCTTCCTTCCTTTTCTCTTTGGACAAACATTTCTACACTCACTCACTAAATATCCATAAACATGAAGCAGATAATAAACACCATGGGTCTCCACCAAAGCAGCTCATAACTTGGGTGGGAAAAACAGACACCCAAGTATCTGTAGGGAAAAATCCTCGAATACAAAGGTTTTAGTACACATATTTCCGTGGTACTTGACCCCCACATAAATAAAGAACTCCCCACCACTCCCTCACAAAGTCCCTAAGGGGTGCCTCAGGTGTGCTCGTGAGCAGGTCTGGTCAGTTATCACATACTTTTCCATTTTCTGCCTCTTTCTCAGCTCTGGTTCTGCTCTGCCAGGAACCACCCTGTCCCAGGGGCATCATGCTTCTGCGGGGCACAGCTGCTGCTGATTCACTAGAGCCTGGGAGGTGCCAAAGCTCTCCCAGAGTTGGGGGTAGGGGAAGCTTCTCTCTCCTTTGTGTTTTGCTTTGTCATGGGAGGGAAGGCAAGGAAGGAGGATAGTGTGTGTACCAATTTTTTACATGGTTTTTAGTAAAGTATTCCTTTCAGTTTTTACTGAAAGAACCCTTCCCTCTTCCTTCCACTTCTATAGTACTCAAAAATGAGTCCAGTGTGGGACTGGGTTGGGAGGCAAAGGCAGTGATAAACAGAACACTAAGTTGCCCTTCCCACACACAGCTTCGCCGAGGGGCATCCATAGCTCTGGTCTACCACACGGGCACAGACATGTTCTAAGTGGATGCAACTTATGTTCAAGTTGGGTCCTATCTTCTGTGTTCACAGAACTAGTAGAAGGAAGAAGAGGAAAGCATTCATTCATCCTGGAGGATCAGGGAAGACCTTACAGTAGAAATGTCACTCGAGCTGAGTGTTAAAGGTGGAACAGAGGTCTCTCAGGTGAGGAAGGGAATTTCAGACAGAGGGAAGAGCAAAAGCTGAGCATAAGGCCCTTAGAATGTGTTTTTATTTTTTTAATTAATTTATGTTTTAAAGATTGGCACCTGAGCTAACATCTGTTGCCAATCTTCTTTTTTTCCTTCTTCTCCCTAAAGCACCGCCCCCGACTCCTGTACGTAGTTGTATATTCTAGTTGCAGGGCCTTCTGGTTGTGCTATGTGGGACACCACCACAGCATGGCTTGATGAGTGGTGCCATGTCTGTGCCGAGGATCTGAACCAGCAAAACCCTGGGCCCACTGAAGGTGAGTGCGCAGACTTAACTACTCAGCCACAGGGTGGCCCCCCGCAGAATGTTTGTTGGCTCAAAGTTCTTGCTCCAGGGAACTTACATCCTCATGCAGGTAGAATAGCAATAAAGAAATGAACAAAAACGTGCACAGATGGTCCCTGATTTACAATTTTTCGACTTTACGATAGTAAGAAACCAATATGCATTCAGTAGAAACTGTACTTCGAATTTTGACCATTTCCCAGGCTAGCAATACGCAGTATGATACTCTCTTGTGATGCTGGGCAGGAGCAGCAGCCACGGCTCCCAATCAGCCATGTGATCACAAGGGTGAACAACTGATACACTTGCAACCATTCTGTACCCACACAACCGTTGTTTCACACTTTCAGTCCAGCAGGCAATAAATTAATGAGATATTCATGAGATATTCAACACTTTATAAAATATGTTTTGTGTTAGATGATTTTGCCCAACTGAAGGCTAATGTGAGTGTTCTGAGCTCATTTCAGGTAGGCTAGGCTAAGCTATGACGTTCAGTAGGTTAGGTGTCTTAAATGCGTTTTTGACAATGATATTTTCAACTTACAATGAATTTATCTGGATGTAACCCTATCTATGGTGAGGAAGAGCTGTATCTTCTTATATGGTGATAAATGCCAAGAAGAAAAATCAAACAAGATGATACAGAGTGCAGAGGGAGGGAGGGTGTTTTATGTAGGGTGGCCAAGGTCAGCCTTTCTGAAAATGTGGCTTATGAGAAGAGTGAGGAAAAGAGTGTGGATCCCCAAGAAAGAACATTTCAGGCAGAGGGAACAAGTGGAGTGCAAAGCCCTGAGATGGGAGCAGCTTGGCATGTTCAAGGAGCAGCCAGAAGGCCTGTGTCTGGGGCAGTAATAGAGGGGGACAGTGGTAGAAGAAGGCTTTGAGCAGAGGACACGATCAGTCTGCTGTTTGGAGAAGAGACTTCAGGAGGCACGTGTATAAACAGAAAGACCAGTTAGGAGGCTCTTGCAGTGATCCAGGAGAGAGACGATAGGGGCCTGTGGGCAGGTGGTAGTGGTGGAGGAATAAAGAAGTGTTGGTGGAAGTTGTTGGATTCTGGATATCTTTTGAAGGTAGAGCCAATGGGATTTGTTGGTGGACTTCATTGACAAGGTTGGAAAGATAGGTTGTTGCTAAATTGGGAATTGTGATAATTTCCAAACATACCACTCTCCTGCTTAAAAATTTCATGGTAAAGTCCAGGCTATTTAGCAAGTCATTTATTAACTTGGTGATTCATCCAACAAATAACATCATGTTAAGGGGTTTGCATTTCATCCTAAAAGCAATGGGGAGCCATTGAAGTGTATTCATCAGGAGAGTAACCTCACCAGTTTACCCTTTTCAAAGAGCCCTTTGGTTGCAGTGGGAGATGGATTGGAGGGTGGAGAAGACTGGAACAGTAAAACTGCAGCAATCTAAACACAGAGCGGGGTAGAAGAGAGTCCTAGGTGGATTTAGGAGCTGTTTCAGGAGCGGAATGGCTAAAACTTAGTGACAGGCAATAAAGGAGAGAAAGGAGTCAAGTATGACCTCAGGTTTCTGGCTTGAGCAGCTGCCTGGAGATGGAAAGTGTTCCCTGAGAAAGGCAAAACAGGAGGAGAATTAAATCTAGAAGAGAATGCTGTCAGTTGTGCACATATGGGTTTGAGGTATTGAGGGACATCCTGAGGAGATACCCAGCAGGCAGGTGGATATGTGGATCCAAAAGTCAGGAGAGATTTGTTAGTCAATGAGATTGAAGACAGGGTGTTAGTGGGACTGTGTGGGGATAGGTAGAATGGGGATTCCCAATAAGCTGTTGCAGCTGCAACTCCAGCCATTCTGCCTCCTTCTGCAGGCAGCACACAGGGTCCTACCCCTTGTCCTTGAACCTTCCTGTCATGTTCCTTACCTGTTGGTGCCCATGTGGTTCCTTCTACCGGAACCCAGCTCAAATATCACCAATTCAGTGAATCCCTCCATATCATAGCAATGATATGTTTACTTGTATGTTTCCTCCAGTCTCGTGAAGTCAACATCTTATACATCCTTTTATTATATTTCCTTGATCTGGAAAACGTGTTTAGCACATTGCAGATGTAGCGTTGAGGTCTGTGAATAAAAGAGTGAGCAAAAGAACAACTGGAGTGAGAGGGGTGGACTTCATCCAAAGAGCTGGCAATAGCGACGTTAGCAGCTCAGTGGGAACGTTCACTCTAACAACGTTGCCCACTGTGGGGCTGGGAGGCGGCCTAGGGCACTGTCACCAGCAGCTCGCCTGCTTTGCCCCAGCATTCCTGCACCTCGCTTCCCCGGAGACCTCCTAGAGAACAGCCTCACCTTGGCCCCACTCCCCAGTCCAGCCCTTAACTTTCCGCTGTCCTCATTGGCTGCGCGACCATCCAATGGCCAGGCAGGAACCGTGAGCTCGCTCTCCTCGCCTGGGGCGTCAGCTCTCGTTCTCGTGTCTCGCGAGCGTTACTGTGACTGGCGGAGGCGGCGCAGCTTGGTCCGGCTCAGGGGTGTTGTGAAGCCGAAGGTGCCGCGAGGCGGGAGGGAGCAGAGACCATGTTCCGAGTGGCGGCTCCTGGGCAGCTCCGGCTGGCGGTGAGTAGAGGCGGGGAGGGCCGAACTCGGCGACGGTCCAGCCTCAACCTGTCGTCCCTGTGAGTGTCTTCGCGAAGGTCACCGGCTCCCACAGACCTGACTGGCCCTCGCGAAGGCAGACTCCGGCTGGCCTCGGGCCCGGGCCAAAGTTCTGGGGCCTGCCCTTGACTCCTTCCAGGCCGCCAGCTGGGGAGCGAGGTCAGAGGTCGGGGGTCAGGGTGACCCAGAGTAAGGACCCTGCGCTTCCACTGCCTGTCCTCCTCTCCGCCGTCTCCCCAGCTCCTCTCCAACCCTCCAGGTTTACTCTTCGCGCTTGGCAGGGAGCGAGCAGCTACGCCCCAGGGAAATCTTTACCTGAGGGAGGAAAATGTCGCTTCTGGAATACCCTCTTGGAACGAGTTTTAAACCTGAATTCAGCGTGGAAGCCGACTTTTCTGGAAGAGTTAAACATTTTCACTGGGGGCGTTGTGGCTGCTCGAATGCTCTCAGTCATGGGCTGGGTGTAAAGGGCGGTGTGGCTATGGAAACTTGCTCTGTTCTGGCTAATGGGGCAGTGCTCAGTTAGGTGATTGTATGAAGTGTGTCATCCAGTTTGACAGCTTTAGCCAATTTTGAAAGGCAGCCGTCTTTTTGTACTGCATGCTGACTTGCTTTTAAATCAGCAGATTGTTGGTTAAATAGCCAGGGATGTGTTGGTAGTAGTAAGTTTTTGATGCTTTCGTTAGTGATAAATCATAAGTTTACCACGTTTCTCTCTTCTATTGTGAGAAAGACTGGTAGAAAATATATTTTTGTCTTAATACTATGGGACAACGATATTTGGAGGTTGACCGATTACAAGTCAATAACAGTTTATATTGTGGATTTTGTAGATTTTCTAATTTACAGTTAGGTTAAGTGAGAAGACTGCTTGCTAAACTTGGGTGAGAAACTTTCCTAGTGGTTTGTAATGTTTTTGCAATTTTTTTGTGCGTGCATGTTTTCCCATCCACCACTGGGATTTTCGCCCTGAGATATAGGTGGCAATCTTTCTAGATGCCTGTAGGATGTTTTCTTCTGTGTTCCTTGTTCCATTAAAAAATCCTGCCCCCCAAAAAAGTTCACACTCACATCTTTCAGGTCAGTGTTTATTCTTTCCCCATGAGATTATTTTCCTCAGAAGATCTAGACAGAAACAAGTTAAAGTCATGTATTTGGAAAAATTCTAGGTATCAAAGCCAGACTAGCAGAAAAATACTTCTCTGTGCAGTAATTGGAAGGAAGTTTTGTGGACAGGTTAGAAGTATGGCGTAAGTGAAATAATTGGGGTGGGGAGAATTTAGGACTCAGTTATTTTGTAGAGCTAACAGAAAAAAGTGGAATGATTAGCTTAAATAATTATTATGAACACAGTTTGCCAATATACATAGACAGTATTTCCAAATCTTTACTGTGGTTTGCCAAAGACTTTGACCTCGATTTATTTATAAAATTTGAAGTCAAGCTAAGTAGAGTGGCTGCTCTAAAGTCATTAAGAACGTTTGAGAGATTTGAATTTCAAGTGTATAAGAAAATGGCAGGAACGCTTCTAAAATGGATACATAAATACACATACCTATTTAACTTTTTTAAGTTTTGAAATTTCAAACTTACAGAAAAGTTTCAAGAATAATATGAAGAAATCTCACAACCCTTTGCTGAATTTCACCAGCTGTTAACAGTTTGGGACATTTGCTTTATGTCTCTTCCTATATACGTATTATTTTTTTTTTAACCATTTGAGAATATGTTGCAGACATGATGTTTACTCCTAAATAATTCATTGTATTTTCTAAGAACAAGGAGGTTTACCTTTCATAACCGCGATATAATTGGCAAAATCAGCAAGTTTAACAATGATATAATACTATTATCTAATCTACAGACATTATTCAAATATTGCCAATTGTCTTATTAATATCATAGCAGTTTTTCTTGTTGTGGCCTAGGATAGTCCAGGATCATGCCTTGTATTTAGTTTTCATGTCTATTTAGTCTTGGTTCAAAAAGTTCCTCAGCCTTTCTTTGGCTTTGATGGCATTGACATTTTTGAAGAGTACAGGCCTTCTATTTTGTTGACTGTCCCCCAATTTAGGTTTGTCTGCTGTTTTTCCTCATAATTAGATTCAGGTTATGTATTTTTGGCAGGAGTATCACAGGAGTGATACTGTGTTCTCAGCGCATCATATAAGGAGGCTCATAGTGTTGGTTTATCCCATTGTTGGTAGTGGTAACTTTAATTACTTGGCTGAAGTGTTGTTCACCTGGTTTCTCCACTATCAAGTTACTACTCCTCCCTTTGTGATTTTTAACTAATTTGTGGGGAGATACCTTGAGACTATGTAACTCTCCTGTTTCTCATCAAATTTTCACCCACTAGTCTTAACATCTGTTGATGATTCTTGCCTGAGTAATGGTTAGTGTGATGTAAAATAGTGATTTTTCTAATTCTATCATCCATTCTGCTTTTATTAGCATTCTGTTTCTGTTATAAGGAAGAACATTATCTTCTTGCTTATTTATGTTTTTATTTATGGAGTCATGGATCCTTATTTTATTTAGTGGGTTATAATCCATTACTACTCTTAAATTTTTTGATGCTCAAGTTGTCCCATATTTCTAAAGTGGGAGTCCCTTCAGTCTGGCTCCTGTTTACTTATATTTGTGATCTCATAAAGTCAGAATAGCTTATCTAAAATCTCCACTCTTGAAATTTTAAAAAATTGTTCTGTAGCTAACCATGAGTAAATTTAGGAAGATAGATTTTCACAAAACCATATTTTTAATAATGGATTAATCTATTAAAAGATTTAAAAGATTACCTTAAACTGTTAACACAACACTGAATATAGCTAACACTACTAAACTGTACACTTAAAAATGGTTAAGATGGTAAATTTTATGATATGTCTTTTACTGCAATTAATGAGAAAAAAAAGAGATACCTTAAACTGTTAGAATGTTAGTTAAATGACTTGCATTTGGTATCTTAAGTTCCGTTTCCAGTTTTGATTGATTTATGCCCTTGAGCAAAATCCTTCATCTTTGGGGCCTTCTCAATGCCGTCTGTTAATGAAGTGGTATTTTACATCTACAATAAAGAGCTAGAGAACACGCTAAGAGGACAATAGGTAGTCATTTGCAGTTGGTTAGCATTCTTGTGGGGATATTAATCTGATTTATTAGCATTTTATTCATTTGCATTTGAAATTGATTTGTTGACTAATAAGATACCAAAGAAATATTTTATATGGAGAGTAAAGCAATACTTTTCAAGATTGCTCAAGTGTTCCTGTTACTGTGTTCATTGCCAGACAGGAAGGCATATCCATCATGATTCAGAAGCTGTGAAACTGGTATGAAAGAACACGACATTTTTCAGAGTCCATAGTCTAGCATTGATGAATGAGACTGAACTCTGTAATTTGCATGTAAATTTTAATTTCTTTTGAAAGAAGACAGCCAATTTCCATCTGGTTCTAAAAGATTTATTGCATAAGGTGAATTCCATAAAATTGTGCTGCCTACCGATGTGTCTGCTAAGGGTCTTCTCTGTTTTTAAAGTGAAGTAGATCGACTGTTTTTAATATTGTAATCAATGTTATATGACATTTCCAGACATGATTAAAAGCTACCATATTGCTAAAGAGGTTAAAGTCGGTTATTTAAGTACAGAAATGTAATACACATTTTATTATTGCAAAATGTATGTTAAAATAGGGATAGGTGACTTTGTATGTTATTTATCTGTTTCAGTAGAACTTGGAAAGATTTTATAGCTTATTCCTGCTTTTTTATTTTGGAGTTAAGAAGCAAAGACCCTCAAAAGAAAGGGTTAGAGACCCTCACACTTCCCCTCCCTTACACTTACCCCACTTAGCTTTCAAAGATGGTTGGGAGAAGTAGGTGAAAATTATTCTTACTACTTTAGGTTTTAAACTGGTTTGTAAGGGTAAAGTAGGGAGTTGGAGTCCAGCTGTTTTTTTCCCCCCTAACATCTGTGGTAGTTTACTATATGGACATAGAGTTAAAGTCACAGCAGGAACTCCTTAGTTCAAAATCAGTGTCAAAACTGTTAAGGTTGAATAAGAGAAGGACCAAAGCATGTTCATTGGACTTAGCTGTAACAAGGTTATTGGTGACTTTGACGAGATTGGGTTCAGTGTTGTAGTGGAAGTGAAAGCCGTTTTGCTGTGAGTAAGGGAGAAAGAGAGAGGTGAGGCAATAAAGTGGAGTGTACAGGCATTATTTTCAAGAAATTTGGCTCTGAAAGGGTGGAGAGAAGATGATAACCCCTTTCAACTCGGCCCTCAAGAAGTACACCATCTCATAAAGGTCAATCAACTTAATAAGCGTATGTGGCTGGTAGGTGAAAGAAAACTTCACATTTTACTATTTGGACATAAGTCTAGTCAGTAGTCTAGATAAGTTCCCTAAAAGCATGATGAGGTATCTGTCTTAGTAATTTAACAAGTTTTTGTACTGTTCTTGGGGGGTACACGTGTAAGTGCTTAGATAATTATCAATGAGATAGAAACAGTTGCTTTTTAGTTTTTGATCCTTTGAGGGAAGCTTTTCATTTATGTGCTAAACATTCATTGAATGCCAGCTATGTGCCAGGCACAAATGTAGGTGCTGAGCTCACAGTGGAGAACAAGACACACCTAATCCCTTCCCACGTGGTAAGAATAGACTGGGGAAGACAGACATTGAACATGTTATTTTAAGTGTAATCATTGTAACAGAAAAGTGTATAGACTTTTTGGGGAAATGTAATGAGGGAGAGGATTAATCTAGTTAGGGGCCTAGAAAAACTCTGAAAAGATAGGTGTGAAATTACTTTGTAAACTAAGGTGCTCTGCAACTATTGTTATTGGGTGATGAAGTAATAGTAAGGGTGAAGGATTTTCTTTAGATGAAAATGTCACTTTGTTTTTGAGTTTTGTGTGTCTTAAATCATCTGTTTATCATTGTTTTAATTCTGTTCATATTGTATGTGTTATTAGATACATATCTTTTTTAATGTGGCATTATTTCTAGAGTTGAATTAGAAACAAGAGAAAGCATCAGTCGCATTTGATTATTAAAAAAAAACAAAACTAAAAGTCCATGTGAATCTGTCTAAGGTAAGGTGGATCAAGCTGAAAGGACCCTGGAAATTAAGAAAAGATAGTCCTGGAGTAATGACACAGTGTGAAAAGCAAGATTTACATCCCCCTTGCTTCAGTTCTGCACCACTCTGAAGGGCCATCCTAGCTCCAGGGCTCCTTGTGGGATCAGCTGAGATCTTTGTTGTGACTGCATTGCAGTTTTGCAGTTCAACTTCTTCCACTGCCCAGTCCTGTTTCCTTGATGCCTCATGGATGTTGTTCCCAAGAGTACTTCCCAATAAACATATTGCACACCCACACACACCAAAGGAAGAGGCAAGTGTAAGGTGGAAACAAGCTTTTATAATCTTAAAGCATCCACTGAATGTAATGAATTAACTTCTCACCTGTGTGTCTAGAATGGTCCTAGCTGTGTTCATTCTTGGGAGAATTAAGAAAATAGTCATTTACATCATTTTCTGTGCCTCAGATGAGCAACATTGGAGAATGGCTGATCTAGAGTCTTAAAATAGCTTTTTATAGTTCAATGTATAAAGTAGAAGTACTAAAAGGATGTTTTTAAAGCAACAAGATTAAAAAAAAGGTAGACTTTATTTTCTGGAGCAGTTTTAGATTCACAGCAAAATTGAGCAGAAAGTGCAGAGTGTTCCCATATCCTCCTTGCCTCCTACCCACGCAGCCTCCTTCACTATCAATAGCTTCCACTAGAGTGGTACATTTGTTACAATTGATGAACCTACCTTGACACATCATTAGCACCCAAGATTCATAGTTTACATTAGGGTTCACTCTTGGTGTTACACATTCTGTGGATTTTGACAAATGTACAGTGACGTGTATCCACTGTTGTAGTATCATACTGCCCTAAAATCCTCTGTGTTCTGTCTATTCATCCCTGCCCTCCCCCCCAACCCTGGCCGGCAACTACTGATCTTTTTATTGTCTGCATAGCTTTGCCTTTCCAGCATGTCATTTGGGGGAACCATACAGTATGTAGCCTTTTCAGACTATCTTTTCACTTAGTAATATGCATTTAAGTTTCCTCCATGCCTTTTCATGGCCTGATAGCTCTTTTTTTAATTTTTTTTAGCACTGAATTATATTCCATTTGCTGAAAGTACCACAGTTTATTCATTCATCTGCTGAAGGACACTTTGGTTGCTACTAAGTTTTGGCAATTATGAATAAAGGTGCTGTAGACATCTGTGGGCAGGTTTTTGTGTGGACATAAACTCATAAAATGAGTTTTCAGCTTATTTGGGTAAATGTTAAGGAGCACGACTGCTGGATCGTATGGCAAGAGATATTTAATTTTGTGAGAAAGTGCCAAACTGTCTTCCAAAGTGGCTATATCATTTTGAATTTCCACCAGAGTTTCTATTGCTCCACATCCTCACCAACATTTGGTGTTGTCAGTGTTTTGGATTTTCACCATTCTAATAGGTGTGTAGTGGTATCTCATTCTTGTTTTAATTTGCAGTTCCCTAATGACATATGATATTTAGCATCTTTACATGTGTTTATTTACCATCTATATATCTTCTTTAGTGAGGTATCTGTTCAGATCTTTAGCCCATTTCTAAATCAATTTGTTCATTTCTTTTTGTTTTTGTTTTTTTTTGTTTTTTTTGAGGAAGACCAGCCCTGAGCTGACATTTGCCACCAATCCTCCTCTTTTTGCTGAGGAAGGCTGGCCCAGAGCTAACATCCATGCCCATCCTCTTCCACTTTATATGTGGGTCGCCTGCCACAGCATGGCTTGCCAAGCAATGCCATGTCCACACCCGGGATCTGAACCAGCGATCCCCGTGCTGCCAAAGCAGAACGTGCACACTTAACTGCTGTGCCACCGGGCCGGGCCCAATTTGTTCACTTCTTGTTGTTGAGTTTTAAGAGTTCTTTGCATATTTCAGGTAACAGTCCTTTATCAGAAAGATGTTTTTTGCAAATATTTTCTCCCAGTCTGTTGCTTGTCATCTCATTCTTTTGATGAAGAGGTTTTTAAAGAGAATGCTCAGTTTATTTACTGGATGTATACTCTGTGCTAGACACTGAAGTAGAGGCTAGGGTTATAGTGGTAAGAAAATCAGATATGGCCCCTGTAATCAAAATCAAGTGGGGAAGACAAGTTAATCAGGTGAATATAGTCAAGTGTGGATAAGTGCTATAATAAAGGCAAGGTAAAGCCTGAAAAGTATCTCTTGGTAATTTTGGTGAGAGCAGAAGCCAGAATGCAAGTAGTTGAGGCATGAGTGGGAGATGAGGAATTAGAAAGCTGGAGTGGAAGGTGGAGTAGTGGGTTTTTAATTTTGGGGTCCTTTAAAGTTGGGAGAGCCTCATACTTGTGAAAATGTTGATGGGAGGAAGCCTGGGAAAAGGGAGGGGTTGGAGACATTACTTAGAGGAGATTACAGAAAGAAGTCTGACTAGATTTGAAAGGATGAAGGAGGGGCGCCAGCTTGGTGACACAGCAGTTAACTGGGCACATTCCGCGTCGGCAGCCCGGGGTTCGCCGGTTTGGATCCCGGGTGAGGACATGGCACCGCTTGGCACGCCATGCTGTGGTAGTCGTCCCATGTATAACGTAGAGTAAGATGGGCATGGATGCGAGCTCAGGGCCAGTCTTCCTCAGCAAAAAGAGGAGGATTGGCAGCAGATGTTAGCGCAGGGCTAATCTTCCTCAGAAAAAGAAAAAGAGAGGATGAAGGGATCAGATCCAGGAGGAAGGACCTGCAGCAGCTTCCACTGTGATAGGCAGGGGCAGAAATTTCTGTGTTGGATATCAGGAAGGGGAAGGAGGTTCATTCTGATGGCTTCAGTTTTCATTTTGAAGTAGGAAGTAAGGCTCTCTTCTGAGAGCAGGGAGCAGATTGTGTTCGCAGTTTGAGAAACATCAGAAGGAGATAATTGAAATAGTTGCTATGGAGAGTAAGTGAGTGCCAACAAGGATATCGTAGTAACATTGCCAGGGAGTTTTGAGGGTCCAGATAAAGGTGATGACCAAGAGTTATGGTGGCAGCAGTCTGCGTTAATTAATTTTAATTTAAGTAGCGTTGTTTTGAAGAGACTGAGATTTCTTTCTGGGCAGTTACCTTATTATTTCAATAGTTATTTTTAAATGTTTAAGAATTGGGCTCCTTTTTTCCCCATAAAAAAGAGGGCCCTAAAGTATACCAATGCAGTGGGTCATAAGATAATAAAATGACTTTTGTTTAAAAACCTTTTCAGTAATGGACCTGTACTTTTTGAATCTTTAATGATATTCTATGCCTCTCTGTTACTTAAGATAGGATTTTAGTGTTATAGAATTTTTAGAGCTGGAAGAGGCCTTTGATGTCACCTTTTTTTGTTTCTTTTTGACCAGGGCTGTTTTTTAAAAAATCAGGAGAATATTTGCTAGGTGAAATCTTATACGAATGACCCATATATACAACAGCTAAAAATGATGGTGCTTTGATGTGAGCTGGTAATTAAAAAACCCAATTTCTGAAGTCTGACTACTTGGACTTTTAACATGGCTCTACTTCCTAGCTATGTAGCTTCTAAGCTCCAGTGTCCTCATCTGTAAAGTCAGGGTAATAATAGTACCTACATCATAGAAGTTTTATGAGTTTTAAATAAGGTGTTTTTTCTATATATGCTTAGTACAGTGCTCTGTAAATGTTAGTTTGGTTAATTTGGTTAAAGCAAAGCTATGGGCCGTTCTGGCAGCCCTACCTGCCTGGTTCCTACTTTATCCTTTGTGGTGGTTCATTCCTTAGCTGCCTCCCTGAAAACCTTAGCTGCCTCCCTGAAAACCTTAGCTTTTTGTGGAGTGTAGTTTGAAAACATCTGATCTAGTTTGTTTCCCTCAATTCACAGATGAAGAAACTGGGCTGTAGGTTGAGGAGTAACATCTTGAAGGTCACAGACCAATTTCTCCTGCTCTAGGCTACACACAGCTATTATTGCTGAATTAAGCCCCATAACTGTTTAGATGATGGAGCTTCTCTTTAGGTAGTGTCTAAGAAATAGAAGGTAGAACGTTGAGTTAGAAGGAAACTTAGTATTAAAAAATGCTTTTATGCTTAGTAAAGATTGATCAGACAGATGGACTGAGTGTGTTCTTATATATTTTCTTTTGTTTACCCTCATAAATCTAACTTTGAACAGTGAACTGTCTTTTGAAAAGAATATACAGTGTCCCTCTGGAAGTTCTAGAAAACTTGATGATTCCTTAGGAGAACTACCTAAATTATCTTATGATAGAACTATAATTTACAGCAAATATGGGCTTTCTGCCACCAAATCTTGGATTTATTCTTCAAATGGTGATGGAAATCTCCTAATTTTTATGGTAAACGATGTGTGAAACATCAGAAATATGATGTCTGATATTTATTGGTAATAAATAGTTTGTTACTGGCAATTCTTGTGAAATGTGATTTAAATCATAAATTGTTCCATTGAGTCCTAATTACAAAGTTCTTTACGAGATATTATGCTCTTCTGGTTAAAAAAGAAAAAGTACCATGTAATTCTTTTTTTTCCTTTTTTTTTTTTTGAGGAAGATTAGCCCTGAGCTAACTACTGCCAATCCTCCTGTTTTTGCTGAGGAAGACTGGTCCTGAGCTAACATCCATGCCCATCTTCCTCCACTTTTTTTTATACGTGGGACGCCTGCCACAGCATGGCTTGCCAAGTGGTTCCATGTCCGCACCTGGGATCCGAACTGGTGAACCCTGGGCCGCTGAGAAGGGCACTTGACTGCTGCATCACCAGGCCGGCCCCCACCATGTAATTCTACAGATATATATTTGTGTTAGACTCTGGGGATAAAAAAATGAACAGGTACGGGGCCGGCCTGGTGGCGCAGCGGTTAAGTTCACACATTCTGCTTTGGCGGCCAGGGTTCGCCGGTTTAGATCCCAGGTGTGGACCTATGCATGGCTTGTCAAGCCACGCTGTGGTAGGCGTCCCACATATAAAGTAGAGGAAGATGGGCACAGATGTTAGCTTATGGCCAGTCTTCCTCAACAAAAAGAGAATTGGCAGCAGATGTTAGCTCGGGGCTAATCTTCCTCAAAAAAAAAAAAAAGAACAGGTATGGTATTTGTCTTCTAAAAACTTTCATTCCCTCCCAAGGATTGTGAATTGTTGTGAATTGCTATAACTTTTATGGAGAATGGTTTGTGTCAGTCAGTGTTAAAAAGCCTTAAAAGTGTGCCTACCTCTTGATCTAACACTTCTAGGAATTTTTCATTAGAAAAGCATCTTAAGATACGCATTAAGATTTCTAATGTTAATTTAAACCAGCTTGTGTAAGAAGGTAATTTTTTATTGTAAAAAAGAAAAAGATATACAGACAGGTACTTGATTTGACAACAACAAAAGTCTCATTTTCTCCCCTTTCCTTGCTTCAACTAAACAAAAAGGGAGGAAAAAGACAAAAAATGTCACCTATTGATACACAGTGCAGTGATTCCTTCCTCTGGCATGTCCTGCTGTGCTCATCTCTTCCTCTTCCCACCCTCAGGTTGGTGTGGCTCAGGAAGCATTTCTACTCCAGGGATGCTTACGCTAGAGTCTCTGGTCCCCAGCTCTGTGATTGAGTTCATCAAGGATAGAGGACGTTTAGAGGGCTGAGGAGAAGGTTAGGGATGAACTGGTAGTGTAGGAGGTAGGTAGGTGTGTAGGTATGTAGAGTAGAGGGGTAGGAGGGTTCCTATCTTCTTGAAGGTTGCACAGAATCTGGCTTAGTCTTCTGTGGAAGCAGAATAGCTAGAGTAGAGTCTGGCCGGCTTCCAGACAGAAAACTCTTTCTAGGAAAATAAGGGAACTGTCATCTGTTGAGCATCAGTGCAAAGATTTAGCTCTGAGGATGGTCTTCTCTGCATTGTTTATAATAATAAAAAATTACTGATAACCCAGATGGCTGCAGAGACTGGTTAACTGGTATGCTTATATACTATATTAATGAAAAGGTGAAAAATATTAAAATGTAACCATTGATATTTACAATATATAAATGAAAACAGGTATTTTGTAAATTTAGTTGTGTAACCAGCATTATGGTTTCCTGTCTGGCTTCCCTTCATTCATACCCTCCTTGTAAATTTCCAGCTCTGGGTAAATTTTATACTATGCTTTCTTCACTCCAACTCCAGGTCTGAAGATTATTGCTGAGTTAAGCCACACAATCGTCAGTGCCTCTTTTTCTCATTGCCATTTCCCACAAGGATAGTTCCAGAGTTTTCTTCTTTCCTCATGCCTGTGGTGCCCGTCCTCCTCTTTTCGCATGACAGGAACACCTGAACTTCGTTCCTTTCTTCCTCATGATTCTCTACTTCATGCTTTGCAGCCTCCAACATTTTGGATCTCTTCATTAACTGAAAAACTGTTCTGACTTATAATTGTGTGTGAGCAAGTCTTATTTCCCTTCAAATCTTTGAGCACAGGGTCCATTTTTGTCCATCTATGTGTTCCTGGTGTTTGGAATTATTCCAGGTGAGCATGAACTATTGGTGATCTCTTGATAATCCACAGTAGATATGAGTGGATATTGGTTGGTTCCAAGATACTGTCTACAAGCTTCTTTTTTGAATTTGGAAGCATATTTGAACAGTTGAAACTTCAGCAAAATTGCTATGTAGTGTTGTATTTTCAAAGACAGATTTACATTATCTTTTATTTTGGTATTGAATGCATTTTGCCTGAAGCAATAAAATCAACTCTAGTAACTGATTTCAGATCCATTATTTCTGGATATACTGTACTCTTTAGCAGTATTGCTGCAGGTGAATGTAATTGGTAATAGTTTGATTCTTAGTTTGACGGTTAATATGTTCTAAGGATTTTAAATGTAGATATATTTGGCAGTTTCTAATTGAACATAGATTAGTGGGAAGGTTTTTTTTGAAATAATTAAAAATTTTTTCTAACAGTAAAACTAATTTGCATGTTTCATGTTAGGGAAAAATATTAGTAATAGAGTGATAGATACAAATAACTCAATTTTTGCTAGTGAACAAATACTTTATAAATACATTTATAGAACTGAGTATTATGTATAGTTTTCTTTAAAGTACATGTGCTTAACAATTAGAGTAAAAAAAACCCTACTTGTGTGACAACATTCTTTTCCCTTTTTTTTCCCTCTTTTTAGGCCTCATTGCTACGATTTCAGAGTACCCTGGTAATAGCTGAACATGCAAATAATACCCTAGCACCTATTACATTAAATACCATCACTGCAGCCAAACATCTTGGAGGTGAGGTGTCCTGCTTAGTAGCTGGAACCAAATGTGACAAGGTGAGAAATTTTTAAGGTCAACCATAGCAAATACAATCTCTATCAAGAGACCGGGAACGATGCGACAGAGAATTATACTGAGGACTTTAGCCCAGACTGGGCTCTAATTCTCATTAAATGGCCAATATCACAACCATTACTAAGTGTGAAAAAGGAGCTAAAAGGTTTGCTCACTAAGCATTTTGTCTTTTGAAATGAGCATACTTGATTTAGTTTCACTGGCACCATTATGTGCCATCAGGTACCAAGTAGAATGATAATGTTTGAGTCCCCTTTGAGGGCCAATCCTTTTTTTGTATTGATGAATATACTTGCTAATCGCTTGTAATTCCTGAAAGTGGTAAATCTGGACAAAGTGTCATGGGTGTTAATTTTTAATTGGTATGAGAATTCAAATGTAGGTATTATACTTTCCAAACTATAGCTGGAACTAAAAGATGTTCTTTGTTTTTTTTGTTGTTGTTGTTAAGACAATGATAGCCTTGTAAACTAACCCCCTGGAAAGGTGCTATAATATGGTTTGCAGAGTATTGTACCACTGGGCTGCAGTGTAGTTGAAATTGTACTCCAATTAAGCTTACCCAGCTTCAGCCACCACTTCCCTCTCAGACCACACGGTAGCTGCTGAGTGTGTGTAGTTGGGGGCTTGGACCTCAGAGGAGGAAGTGTGGAGAGAACATGTTTCTTTGTAGAGGAGTTTACGTATTTTTTATTAAATGTCATTGATGCAGAGCATGTGATAAAATATGCAGGTTCAGAATGCTAGTGTCACTTCTCTCTGATATCTTACATGAAATTGGTATCTTAAGAGAAGGTATTCTAACAGGTTTGGGGTTCAGTTGTGTGAATTTCTTTACCTAAATCCTGCTAACAACTATTGAATCTTATGTAGTTGATATTAACCACAATGGATGATGACATGGCTAAGCTATCTTTTTTGATTGCCCTGCTTTCAGATATGTAAGTTCTGGGTTTGAGCACTTATTTTGCTGTGAGTTTAAATAACTATTTTAATATTACTTTAAAAATATTTGAAGTGCTATTTTATTTACACTATTTTGAGAAAAATCAAAACAAGTCATCTTCTCTTCAATTATAATCTCATTATCATGTCATATTCTAATCTTAAAGAAAAATAATCAGTACCTGTATAAAGAGATTCTGTTAATAGCCTAGGCAGATTTCAGTTTTATTCTGTTTTCTTTAGCTGTTTATTGTAAACAGCAAGTGATTCTTCTGTGTAGTGCCTAAAGTTTTTGCTGGTAAAAAAAGATAGTTTTTATAGTACAAGATAGTCTGCCAGTGAATACTTGATTCAACACAGGTTTTTTTGTGCTGCATCCTTTCTTCAGTGAATATTGTTGCAACCTTACAGTCCATTGAGGGGGGCAGAAGGCACAGCCTTTTATGACTACTCATCAGTGAATCAGCGTGAAGGTAAACAAGAAGACAGAAGACCATAATATGATTTTCATGTCTCTGCTAAAGCAGAAACCAGTCATGCTGTAGTTAAAGAGACTTTAAAGGGGGAATTCTAATTGCCTTTTGTATAAAGGAAATCTCAGTGGTCAGAAAGCTTTCCCAGAACACCATCCTGATGCCAAACAGGAAAAATGAGGAGTTAAAATATTTTGCTTCATCATAAATAAATATATGTAGATGGACAGGAACTCAGTGACTGACAATGGACTATTATATAAGATTTTCTCTATGGCCCAGATTCACTAGTTTTGATATTGGCAGAAATTATTGCCAAATAAAGTGCAGTGGCCTGTATACCAGTGTGGTTAGGTCTTATTCTTTACCTCCAGGAAACCCTAAGTCTGGAATGTATTGGCTGTGTTATTAGTTTGTGTGTGTGTGTGTGTGTGTGTGTGTGTGTGTGAGAGAGAGAGAGAGAGAGAGAGAGAGAACCTAATCATTGCCTTATTTTCACCATTTCTAAAATGATGGCTTACACTTGCATTGAACAAAAGGTAAAGAGCTCAGTTTATAGTTAAATTTGAATAAAGAGCTGTGTTGATTTTAGTTTATTGATTAGTACTTTTCTTTTTTGGGGCAGGAATTTTTGTTTAAGGTCAATTGATAGCAAGATCAATTGGCATTATATTTTCTTTGTTAAAGAATTTTTTTTTATTCCTAAGTAGCCCCTTTTCTAATAAGAATGATTTTTGCAAGTGGCCTTTAAGGTTTTATGCTCTGTTGATATTTATAGTGGGTGGCTCTATTTGTGTCTTTCTGTTAGGTGGATAATTAAAAAGTCTCTTAATCGTAGGTGGCACAAGATCTCTGCAAAGTAGCTGGTGTAGCAAAAGTTCTGGTGGCTCAACATGATGCATACAAAGGCCTCCTTCCAGGTAACGTTTTCCAGTGGAAAAAATGTAATGTCTAAATTACGCTTGAATATATGAATATGAAAATATTATGAAATGTGTCTATCAAATGTGTTTAATTCTCAGAGGAACTGACACCATTGATTTTGGCAACTCAGAAGCAGTTCAGTTACACACACATCTGTGCTGGAGCATCTGCTTTTGGAAAGGTAAGAAGATTGAGAATATGGCATCTGATGTCACTACTCAGAAGGGGTCGATTTCATTGTGCTGACAATGTACAACAGTCTTTGTTTAGATAGCTAATCATGGCTTTCTGAATGAATGTTGTAATTTTGCTAAAATTTATTCTTTCGAGATTTTATTGTAATTTTTGTTTAAAATGCTATCCCCATGTTTTGAAATTTTGTCACAGAGACAACTCTGTTCTTTAAAAATTTTGTCGTAATTTATTAGAATGCCTCTTTCCAATTTTCAAATTTTGTCATGGAGAAAACTCTATTTAGGCTATTTAAAAAATTATTTTTCTTTAAAAACAATGTTGGACTGTCTCTGTGTGTGAATGTCATTTGTATTAGAAACCCATCTTAAGTGGTAGTTTGTGTGGCTGATGGATATTTATCAAGGCCAAATCCTGTCTACTTGAGGGGTTTGGGCAGGGCTGTGTGGTGGTTGAAAACATTGTTAGGGTAAAGCAAGCTGTAATCTGATCTTGTGCATTGTGATATGTCTGAAGAAAGAATGTGCTATCAGATGGATAGTGGTCTGCATGAAGTTTTTTAAAAAGGGAGGAGAGGGAGGTAGGGGGAGCCCAAGAGAAGGAATTTGTCACTGGGTCTTGCTCTCTCTGTGGCCATGGGTATCGTCTTCGCTCCCTTTTCTTGTATCCCATTCTTAATCTACAGTTTTTAGTTTTTATTTTTGCTTTTAAAGATTATAAATCAAGTTGTACAAAAATACATTCTTCTTATAAAGGATGCATACAGTACAGCAGTATGCACAGCAAGGTATCAGAGTCTCCTTTCTTATTCCCAACTCTCTCTTCCATCTTCAGAAGTACAGATGTTAACAATTTTACATTCTTTTAGGCTTCTTTCTGTGTTGATTTTCAGATTGTAATACACACACAATTTTTTTTCTTTTAACTCTAAAATGGGATAATATTTTATGAATTGTTTAGCAACTAGTGGTTTTTACTTAAGAGTATGTCTGGAAAATATTTGCTCATAGCATGTCTGTCTCCTTTTTCTTATAACTGCATAATAATCTGTATTTAGCCAAGGATGGACAGTTAGGTTGTTTCTAATTTTTTTGTATTTATGAACTTTGCTGCAAGGAAATGTCCCTGTATGTACCTCTTTGTATACATATGCTGGCATTTATTTAAAATGGCGTCCAGGAAGTGAAATAGCTGGGTAAAGATTATGTGTTTTAAAATTTTGATATATATTGCTAAGTTACTCTTAAAAGAATGCCTCAGGGGCAATCCCCTGGGTTTAATGGTTGAGTTCGGTGTGTTCTGCTTTGGTGGCCCGGGTTCACAGCTTCAGGGCCTGAGTGGGGATCTATACCACTCATCAGCCATGCTGTGGCAGTGACCCACATACAAAATAGAGGAAGACTGGCAAAGATGTTAGCTCAGGGCTAATCTTCCTCAAGCAAAAAGAGAGGAAAATTGGCAACAGATGTCAGTTCAGGGTGACTCTTCCTTGGCCAAAAAAAAAAAAGAAGGATGCCTCAGTTTATACTCCATCAGTGCATATGAGAATAGCTTGCCAATACTTTGTATTCTACATTTTAACATTTTTTCCCCTAATCTGACGGGTGAAGACTATATCTTTTTAAGTTTTGTATTTCTGTAATTGATATTGAGATCAAATATCTTTTCATATAATTATTGGTTATTTTTATTTCTTCTTTGAATTGTCTTAATTTGACTTTTTTCCCCTTTACATTTGCAGTTCTGTTATGATTGACTTTTAAATATGAGTTTGGGGAGTAAGATATAAGCTGTTTCATCAAATAACCATGTTGAGTGACATTAACAGTGAGTTCCCAATACATTGATCTCTCTCTCTTTTTTTTTTAAGGTATACTTTTTGGTGAGGAAGATTGGCACCGAGCTAACATCTGGTGTCAATCTTCCTCTTTTTTTTCCCTCCACAAAGCTCCAGCACATACTTGCATATCCTAGTTGTAAGTCATTCTTGTTCTTTTATGTGGGATGCCGCCACAGCATGGCTTAATGAGTGGTGTGTAGGCACATGCTCAGGATCCGAACTGGTGAACCCTGGGCTGCTGATGTGGAGTGTGCAGACTTAACCACTTGGCCACAGGGCCATCCCCTGATCCGTTTTCTTGCAAAATGTGTGTTTGTGAATATTTATCTGTGGTACAGTATTGCTTCTAGACATGAATCACCGCAAACTGTGTAGGGACCTTGCACAGTCCCTAAACACGTAAATCATTCTAGTTTGTTTTTAACTTCTAGAAGTATCAATTTGAACTCATTAAAATTTTTCTTTGAAAGTTAGTAGAATTCCTAGGCAATAACAGAATTTTCAGTGTACAATGTAAATACTGAGTTTAATGAACAATTGTTCTTTTTTTTAGGTTGTCACATTGCAGACTATCATAACTTTTTCAGTTTTTATATGAGGTTCAGTAATTGACAAGTAAGATGGTTCCACAGACATATCTGACCTTGGGCTATCATTTACCTTCCTGTAGTCTGTTTTTCTTACATGAAATGGTGCAGTTTGAACAATCGATGTTTTAAGATCTATCAACTAGAGAAGTTAAAAAATGGAGTGGGTTTCCTCTACAATAGGTTTTCTTTTCCCTGAGGATGATTAACTCAGAGGCTTGGCATCCAACTACTGTATTTTGGCATGTTAGAGATGAGCACTGAAATAAAAAATTTCCTCTCTGAGAGTTTTGATCCTGTTTTGTGTGATTTACACAATTTCATGCATCTTGAGTTCCTGTGATGGCAGTTCACCTAAAAGATTGTTAAACCAAGGAAGGGTGTTTGTTGTATCTAATTAGCTAGATTTTAATACTCTGGACTTAATTACTATGTTGTGACATATTGGAGTTTTGAGGACAAGGGTCACATAATAGTAGCTGGTGCTGCAGCCTCTGAAAAGAACACTCTGGCAGTTATTGCCTCTCCTTCCCTGAAACCAGGTGGTCAAGCCTGTTGGATAACATAGAGATAGATCTTTTACCATCCACCCTCTCAGGACATTTAGATGGAAGATCAGACCTGGAAAAACATGCCTTTAAGTACGGTGGTAAATTTACTTTCAAGAATTCCCCAGAGAAGCCATCTGGTCCTGAACTTTTATTTTTTGGGAGAGTTTCGATTATTGTTTGATTACTTGTGATTGGTCTATTCAGATTCTCTGTTTCTTCTTGATTCAGTTTTGGGACGTTGTATGAGTCTAAAAATTTATCCAATTCTTCTAGGTTATCCAATTTGTTGGCATATAGTTTTTCATAGTATTCTCTTATAATCCTGTGTATTTCTGTGGTATTCATTGTAATTTCTCCTCTTTCATTTCTAATTTTATTTGGGCCTTCTCTCTTTTTACTTAGTAGGTCTCGGTAAGGGTTTGTCAATTTTGTTTATCTTCTCAAAGAACCAACTTTTAATTTCCTTGATTTTTTCTATTGTTTTTTTTAGTCCCTATTTCATTTATTTCTGCTCTAATTTTTATTAGTTTCCTCCTCCTGCTGACTTTGGGCTTCATTTGCTCTTCTTTTTCTAGTTCTGTTAGATATAGTTTAAGATTACTTATTTGAAATTTTCCTTGTTTGTTAAGGTGGGCCTATATCGCGATAAATTTCCTTCTTAGCACCACTTCTGCTGCATCTCATAAGAGTTGGTATGTTGTATTTTCATTTGTCTCCAGGTGTTCTTTGATTTCTTCATTGACCCAATAGTTGTTCAGTTAGTTTCATGTTGTGTAGTCTCCACATATTTGTGACTTTCCCAGCTTTTTTCTTTTAGTTGATTTCTAGTTTCATAACTTGTGGTCAGAAAAGATGCTTGATATGATTTGAATCTTCTTAAATTTATTGAGGCTTGCCTTGTTTCCCAACGTATGGTCCATCTTTGAGAATGTTCCTTGTGCACTTGAGCAGAATATGCATTCTTCTGTTTTTGGATAGACTGTTTTATATATATCTGTTAAGTCCATCTGGTCTACTGTTTCATTTAAGGCCACTGTTTCCTTGTTGACTTTCTGTCTGGATGATCTATGCATTGGTGTAAGTGGGATGTTGAGGTCTCCTACTATTGTTGTATTGCTGTCAATTTCTCCCTTTAGCTCTATTAATAGTTGCTTTATATTCTTTGGTGCTGCTGTGTTAGGTGCATATATATTTGTAAGTGTTATGTTCTCTTGGTGGAATGTCCCTTTTATCATTATATACTGCTCCTCTTTGTCTCTTTTTTTTTTTTTTTTGAGGAAGATTAGCCCTGAACTAACATCTGTGCCCATCTTCCTCTACTTTATATGTGGGATGCCTGCCATAGCATGGCTCGACAAGCAGTGCGTAGGTCCACACTAAGAACCTGAACTGGCAAACCCTGGGCTGCTGAAGCAGAACATGTGAACTTAACTGCTGCACCACTGGGCTGGCCCCTCTCATTGTCTTTTTTTATGTCAAAGTCTGCTTTGTCTGATAAGTATAAGCATGACAACACCTGCTTTCTTTTGCTTGTCATTTGCCCTGGAGTATCATCCCTTCACTCTGAGCTTTTGTCTGTATTTAGAGCTTAGATGTGTTTCCTGGAGGCAGCATATTGTTGGATCTTGTTTTTTAATCCACCCAGCCACTCTGTGTAATTTGATTGGAGAATTCAATCCCTTTACATTTAGAGTGATTACTGATTTACGGGGGCTTAATACTGCCATTTTATCTCTTGTTTTCCGGTTGTTCTGTGTTCCCCTTGTTTCTCTTCCCTCATATTTCTAACTGCCGTTTCAGTTTGGTGATTTTCTGTGATGGTTTTCTCTTTATTTATGATTTGTGTCTGTGTTCTGATTTTTTGTTTAGTGGTTAACATGAGGTTTGTATAAAAAATGTCATGGGTGAAATAGTCCATTTTCTGATAGCCTCCTATGTTCTGTAGCCTAAGCAGGTTCCATCCCTTTCCTCTTCCATTTCTGAGTTAATGTTGTCACAAATTATTATTTTTTGTGTTGTGAAATTGAACTGTTTATGGTTATTTTTGATGCTTTTTTCCTTTCATCATTTATGTTATAATTGTTTGCTAACCTGTTAGATAGAGAGCTGCAATTTTCTGATTTTTGTCTACGTATGTATCTCCTTGCTCAGAGCTTTGTAAACCTTTGCCTTTGTGTTTCAGGTAAGAGGGCTTACTTCATCATTTCTTGTAAGGGGGATCTAGTGTCAAGGAACTCCCTCAGCTTTAGTTTATCTGGGAAAACTTTTATTTCTCCATGATACCTGAAGGATAGTTCCACTGGATAGAATATTCTTGGCTGAAAGTTTTTGTCTTTCAGTATTTAAATATATCATTCCATTCTCTCCTAGCCTGTAATATTTTTGCTGAGAAATCTGCTGAAAGCCTGATAGCAGTTCCTTTGTAGGTTATTTTCTTCTGTCTTGCCCTTAATATTTTTTCTTCATTATTGACTTTTGCCAGTTTTAATATTATATGCCTTGGAGAAGGTCTTTTTTGCATCGATGTAATTAGGAGTTCTATTGGTTTCATGTATTTGTAAGTCCAGTTCCTTCCCCAGTTTTGGAAAGCTCTCACTTGTTATTATTTTGAACAAGCTGTCTACTCCTTTCTCCCCCACTTCTCCCTCTGGAGTACCTACAATCCTTATGTTGCTTCTCCTAATTGAGTCAGATATTTCTTGAAGAATTTTTTCACTTTTTAAAAATCTTATTTCTTTCTCCTCTACCTGAAGCATTTCTATCCTGTCATTCCCTAATTCTGTCCTCCGTAATGTCAGCTGTATTTTTTATGGCTTCTAGTTTATTTTTTATCTCACTAATTGTGTTCTTCATATCCAGAGTTTCTGTATAGTTTTTTTTAAGGGCTTCAGTCACTTTGGTGAAGTATTTCTTCTGCTCGTTAATTTTATTCCTGAGATCATTGAATTGCCTGAGTTTTCTTGTAACTCATTGAGTTTCCTTATGACAACTATTTTAAATTCTCTGTCATTGAGATTGTAAATTTCTGTGACTTCAGGAATGGTTTCTAGAGACTTGTCATTTTCCTTCTGCCCTGAAGTGTTACTGTAGTTCTTCATGATGTTTTGGTTTTTTTTCCTTCTTCTTCTCCCCAAAGCCCCCTAGTACATAGTTGTATATTCTAGTTGTAGGTCCTTCTAGTTCTACTATGTGGGATGCTGCGTCAGCCTGGCTTGATGAATGGTGCTAGATCCGCACCCAGGAACCAAACCAGTGAAACCCTGGGCTGCTGAAGCAAAGCGCGCAAACTTAACCACTTGGCTATGGGGCTGGCCCCCATCATGGTGTTTGATGAATTGATCCTTTGCCTCTGCATTTGTGGTAGCATCAGGTCGCAGATTCCACCTGTCACTGCTGGGGTGGAACAGGAGCTTTGTTTCTGATGCTGCCCCATCTGCTGGAAGTTGTGTGGGTAAGGCTGCTCTGTGCTTGGGTGGGCTCTTGGTGGGTCACTCTAGTGTTGGTAGGGCCTCTGTGCTCAGTGGGTGGGTTGCACAAGCATGGACCTGCACTGCGCTCATGGGTGGTTTAGCTGAGCTGCTGTGTTTGGTGGGTGGGGCACCTTCACAAGGGCTGAGCTGCTGCTGCTGGGGGGAGCATTCCCATGGGCAGGGCCACCATGGCACAGTGGGTGCTCCTGCAGGTGTGACTACCACTCCAAAAGTGTTCATGCCCCCAGACTCAGCTGTTCCCACCTCCTCTTACAGTGTTGCCGGGCTGCTGTGTGAGGCTCTGTGACCTTGCTTACTGCTGCTGGGAAGAGGGAGGGGTGTGCTCACCTGATTCCACTGCTTTCTGGGGATCCAGTCCACTCACTTTCAGATGTACGGCTGTGTGGATCTCTCAGGCGTCCTGTTGTGCTGTGTAGGGAATCTTCTGTTGGTTAATGAATGTCTGTTTTGTTGTAACTTAGAGGGGAGAGGCAAAGGGAATAGCTCACTCCACCATGATGCTGACATCACCCTGACCAAACCCTTTATTTTCTACGAGATCTTAATTTTTTCTAAACTATGGAACTTTTAAGTAGCTTTTCTATCATGGTTGAAAGAGCATTTCTATATATATGTAGGTAGCAAACTGAAAATTAGAAAATCTTTCCTGTTGGAGATATGACAGGAGGAAATTGATTTAGGCCGTCAACACTTGTTAGCATCAATTTATATAGACCACTTGTTAGATAAGGGGTAAGGACATAAGATAAATAGAAGACACAAAATCTCTGCCCTCAGGGTGCTTATAAATTTAGTTGAAGGTCATATAGTATGTATATTAAAAATTATTTCTAAACAAAATACATGCTAGTGCCAATTAGATATTGTACATTCATGTAAGAGGATGCAGAATAAAGGACTAATTAGAGGATAATCCTGGGAGAATTCTTAGAGAACAGAGAGGGTTTGGGGATAGAATGAGGGGAGGAACATGGATACTGTTATAGTGAAAGTTTACCTGCCAGAAGTGGTATCATTTATCAAGTTCAAGAGATGCCGTCTATTTGTATGATAAAAGCAACACTTCACTTTTTTTATTCCACTTAGATAATGTCATCATCTGAGAGACCTTTGAGTCTAGAAAGTATGGAAATTCAGTCTTCACTAACTGACACTCTCTGTTTAAGAGCTCTGGAGTCATAGAATTTTAGTCTAGAGGTATAGGGATTCTCTTCTTTTCATCGTGAGGTGAGGTAACTGAAACCTGGAAATATTGTGAGATCCCTGCTAGAGAGAGCAAAGTTATCACATGTATCTATTCCAGAGATGTTACATGCATATATGAGGAGAAGTGTATACATTAATTTTTGTTGCTCTTTTTATACATACTATACATGCTGTGCTTCACCTTTGTCATATGTATTTTTTTTTTTGGTGAGAAAGGTTGGCCCTGAGCTAACATCTGTTGCCAATATTCCTTTTTTTGCTTGAGGAAGATTGTCACTGAGCTAACATCTGTGCCAGTCTTCCTCTACCTTATGTGGGATGCTGCAATAGCATGGCCTGATGAGCAGTGCTAGGTCCGTGCCAGGGATGCAAACCTGTGAACCCTGGGCCACTGAAGTGGAGCGTGCAAACTTAACCAAACTATGCCACCGGGCCAGCTCCTTTTTCATTGTTTTTTATGATTATATAGGATTCCATTATATGGATAAACTATAATTTATAAACCTATCCCCTGTTGATGGACATTTAGGTTAGTTTTGATCTTTTTTTATGCTATCGATTTTTTAAAAGGTGAAAATGTCTTTGAAATTTTTCTTTCATACACTTTAAGTAAATATGTACAAGTATTTTCTTTTTCAGTATTTGAGAATTTTACTGCTCTTCTGAGTATTTTTTTATCTCTTCTTATCTAAATTCAGTAATCTGTAACTGTCACACTCTGTAAGTGATGTTTGTTAAAGCAAATATCATATCTCATAATTCAACATACTGAATGAAGGTGGTTTATTACTATAAAACTGATAAAACTCTTAATGTAGTTAAAGTAATGGTTGGCTCTTACTTAGTCTTAAAGGCTGTCCAAAAAGTTGTACTTAAAGTTGCAGTATGTCTAAAGATGCATGTAAAGTATATTTGAATTAAAATTTCTACAGAATATGCATTTAGAGAATGTTATTGCTGATAGTTTATAGCCATGCATTAGCACGTATGTGTGTAACTCACTGTTTATTTTACTTTTAGAACCTTTTGCCCAGAATAGCAGCCAAACTTGATGTAGCCCCAATTTCTGACATCACTGTGATCAAGTCACCCGACACATTTGTAAGAACTATTTATGCAGGTGAGTACGCAAGGAAAATAATTAATAAACATGTTAAATTTTTATAAATTTTAAAAGCAGAAATTAATTCTTGAAGTAGGATTTTCTGTCTGTCTTTATTTCTTTTTTTGTTTGAGGAAGATTAGCCCTGAGCTAACATCTGCTGCCAATCCTCCTCTTTTTGTTGAGGAAGACTGGCCCTGAGATAACATCTGTGCCCATCTTCCTCTACTTTGTATATGGACGCCTGCCACAGCATGGCTTGACAAGCAGTGCATAGGTCCACACCTGGGATCTGAACTGGTGAGCCCCAGGCCGCCGAAGCAGAATGTGCGAACTTAACCACCACGCCACCAGGCCAGCCCCTTGAAGATAGGATTTTGAAACAAGTCATACACTTGCTGTAAATGGTCTATCTTAAAGGTTTCTGAGAAAAATCTTAGAGTTGCTACTAGACCATGACATGACATTCTCTCTGATAGATTCAAAGCACAGTTCTTTCCTTCTTGTCTTTCAGTTTACAGAATGAGATTTTTCCAGTGATCAATAAAAATTAGATTCACTATTCAATATATTTTGTAAGTGGCACCTGGAAAAGCAGACTTTTTATTTTTATTTTAATTTTTAAAATTTTTCAAATTTTATTGAAGTCATAATAGTTTATAACATTGTGAAATTTTAGTTGTACATTATTATTTGTCAGTCACCATATACTCATCCGCCAACCCCCTTGCCCTCTGGTAACCACTGATCAGTTCTCTTTGTCCATGTGTTTGTTTATCTTCCACGTATGAGTGAAATCATATGGTGTTTGTCTTTCTCTGTCTGGCTTATTTTGTTTAACATAATACCCTCAAAGTCTACCCCTGTTGTTGCAAATGGGATGATTTTTTCTTTTTTATGGCTGAGTAGTATTCCATTATATATATACACCATGTCTTCTTTATCCACTCATTGGTTGATGGGCACTTGGGTTGGTTCCACATCTTGGCTATTGTGAATAATGCTGCAGTGAACATAGGGATGCATAAGTCTCTTTGAATTGTTGATTTCAAGTTTTTTGGATAAATACCCAGTAGTTGGGTAGCTGGATTGTATGGTATTTCATTTTTAATTTTTTGAGAAATCTCCATACTGTTTTCCGTAGTGGCGGCACTATGTTTGCATTTCCACCAGCAGTGGATGAAGGTTCCTTTTTCTCCTCCACATCCTCTGCAGCATTTGTTGTTTTTTGTCTCGGTAATTATAGACATTCTAACAGGTGTAAGGTGATATCTCATTGTAGTTTTGATTTGTATTTCCCTGATGATTAGTGATGGTGAACATCTTTTCATGTGCCTGTTGGCCATCTATATGTCTTCTTTGGAGAAATGTCGGTTCATATCGTCTGCCCATTTTTTGATCAGGTTGTTTTTTTGTTGTTGTTTTATGAGTTCTTTGTATATTGTGGTGATTAACTCCTTGTTGTATATATTATTTGCAATGTTTTCTCCCAGTTGGTGGGTTGTTGCTTTGTTTTGATCCTAGTTTCTTTTGCATTGCAGAAGCTCTTTAGTCTGATTAATTCCCACTTGTTTATTTTTTCTTCTGTTTCCCTTGTCTGAGAGGACATAGTATTTGAAAAGATCCTTTTTAGTTCGATGTCAAAGAGTGTACTGCTAATATTATCTTCCAGGAGTTTTATAGTTTCAGGTCGTATCTTCAAGTCTTTGATCCATTTTGAGTTTATTTTTGTGTACGGTGTGAGATAGTGGTCTACCTTCATTCTTTTGCATGTGACTGTCCAGTTTTCCCAGCACCATTTACTGAAGAGACTTTCCTTTCTCCATTGTATGTTCTTAGCTCCTTCGTCAAAGATTAGCTGTCCATAGATGTGTGGTTTTACTTCTGGGCTTTCAGTTCTGTTCCATTGATCTGTGTGCCTGTTTTTGTACCAGTACCTTGCTGTATTGATTACCATAGCTTTGTAGTATATTTTGAAGTGAGGCATTGTGATTCCTCCAACTTTGTTCTTTTTTCTCCGTGTAATCAAACTTTTTTTTTAAAACAGTATTCTCAATCTTCTTTGCTGCTTCTACTCCATTTCCATCTACATTAAGAAATTTATTTCAGTGTCTCTTTAGTTGATTGCTGTTTTGCTAAGCACACTGGTCCCTAGAGAGGCCGGAGGAGGTAGTGAACTCTTTGTTCTTCCTGATTGAAGTTGTGTCCTTTAGTATAAATGGTCAGTTCTCAAGTCTTTCATCTTTAGTAGTGTTTGAGGAGAAATAGTTGATCATAGTTTAGGTCACTCTTAATGTGATTGCTAATCCATAAGAAATGTCTCAAATCCTTTTTGAGTCTTGGAATATCATAATTCTTATTCTTTGTGCCCTGTTATGTTTTCACTTTCTTTCCTCCCTTAGCATGCATAGTAGCTTCATTCTTATTAAGTTGTTGCAACTCATATTGTTTAGTTACCGATGGCGTTGTTTTTGGAGAAAGAAGCTTTTATTTATATTCCTTCTTTGGAATAGTGTACCTTATTAGTGTGGCTGCCTATTCCAGTTTCTTGCTTTCAGGCTGGTCAGCACTTGTCCTATTTTTAAAGACATTCGAGGTTATACAGATATCCACTGATATGTTTCTTCATGTTATGGGTACTTTTCCTATAGTCTGTAGAGGTGGTACAACTGGTCCACAGTTACTTCTTCCTTGTCTTTGTGAAGTAAATCCTGAATCTCAAAGAAATACTTGTTTTGTTGCCTTTCCTCTTTTTTAAAAATAAATTGTGTATTTTCTTAAAAGGATCTTTTCAAATACCATGTCTTCTTGGACAAGGGAAACAAAAGAAAAAATAAACAAATGGGACTTCATTAGACTAAAGAGCTTCTGCAAGGCAAAGGAAACCAGGATCAAAATGAAAAAACAACCCAACAACTGGGGGAAAATATTTGCAAAGCATGTATCTGATAAGGAGTTAATCTCCATAATATATAAAGAGCTCACACAACTGAAGTACAAAAAAAGAAACAAGCCAATCAAAAAGTGGGTAGAGGATATGAACAGACATTTTCTACATGATCTACAGATGGCCAATAGGCACATGAAAAGATGCTCCACATCACTAATCATCAGGGAAATGCAAATCAAAACTACACTTAGATATCAGCTTATGGCAATTAGAGTTGCTATAATCACCAAGACAAAAAATAAATGTTGGAGAGGTTGTGGAGAAAAGGGAACCCTGATACGCTGCTGGTGGGAATGCAAACTGGTGCAGCCACTGTGGAAAACAGTGTGGAGGTTTCTCAGAAAATTAAAAATAGAAATACCATATGACCCGGCTATCCTACTACTGGGTGTTTATCTGAAGAGCTTGAAGTCAATAATACAAAGAGACTTATGCACCCCTATGTTCATTGCATCATTATTCACAATAGCCAAGACATGGAAGCAACCTAAGTGCCCATTGACTGATGATTTGATAAAGAAGATGTGGTATATGTATACAATGGAATACTACTCATCCATAAAAAAATACAAACTGTCCCATTTGCAGCCACATGGATGGACTGTGAGGGTATTATGTCAAGTGATATAAGCCAGACAGAGAAAGACAAACACCATATGATTTCACTCATTTGTGGAAGATAAACAAACTTATGGACAAAGAGAACAGTTCAGTGGTTACCCGGGGGAAAGGACCCGGGGCTGGGCAGAAGAGTCAAGGGGCACATTTATATGGTGTCTGAAAAATAATAATGTACAACTGAAATTTCACAATGTTATAAACTATTATGACCACAATAAAAAAAATAATAAATACAAAATAAAGAAATTGTGTATTTCAGGAAATGCTTTATGTACGGTGAAGTGTGACGAGAAAGTGAAGGTATTTACTGTCAGAGGAACATCTTTTGAAGCTGCAGCAACAAGTGGAGGTAGTGCTAGTTTGGAACAGGGTGAGTGTTCAGTTGGAGTTTGTATGTGTTTCTTGTTTTTTAGTTTACAGATTATATTAGGGTTAGAGATGGCCTCTGGTTAAATTTGTAATGCAGAGTATTTGAGAGCTGAATCTCAGTGATACTCCCAAGCTTATACAAAAATAAGAAATATTCATAACTATCTTTTTCCTGTCATTTTTGGTACTAGGATAGTCGCTTTGGTGGAACAAAAGAAGTGGTGGAGAGAGGGTCCATTAAGATTAATCTGTTATATTGATGTTAACATTTTTTACTCTCACTGTTCCTATTATACTTGGGAGATTTGATATAATGGAAGAATGTAGTAATAGCAAATGTATAGAGGGTGCTACACTTTAACATATATAGTATCTTATTTGAACCCCATGGAGAGAGAATTATTCCAGTTTTACAGGTAGACTCAGAGAATTAAGTAATTTCTCAAAAGTCATATAGCTGATGAGGTGAAGTCTGGAATCTAGTCTCTTTAAGTCTTTCCAAAAATCAGAGGAAATGAAGTTAGGAGGACAAAAATTCACAGTAACTAACTTAAATTTCATGGAATTAATTCTTTGTGTGTTTCTCCTAAAAATTATTATTATTATAGAACTTGAACTCATAGTCATTGTTTTGTGATATGTATGTCAATGTATGCAGCATCAAGTACTTCCCCAGTGGGGATATCAGAATGGCTTGATCAGAAATTAACAAAAAGTGATCGACCAGAGCTAACTGGTGCCAAAGTGGTAGTATCTGGTGGTAAGTGGAATATTAAAATGTATTAATTTAAAAAGATGATGTAAACTTAAAATACTTTGATTTTATTAATAGTTATTTTAGAGAGGTACAGATCTTTTTTCAAATGTAAGAAGTATGCAAGTATTATTGGCATTTTACCAATTAGGAAAATGAAATCATGACCTTAATACACAATTTGGGCTTTTTGTTGTAAATCTGTTTCAGTGGCACTAGGGGGAGCATGGTACAAATCATCCCCATAGCTTTGCATCTTGGTATCTTTGTCTTGTTGACTGACTTCCATATTATCTTGAAGAGTATGGTTGGCTTCTGAATCATAGAAAGGACTGGTGGGAATCTCAGGATCATGTTGTATGATCCCCACCCTTTACTTTGAAAGACTTCCAGAGTTGTCTAGGTCTCTATGAATAACTCTTTGAAAGTTTTTTCACATTTAATATCAAAGCTGTTAATACTGCACAAGACTTGCTTCTTTTTTGTATATCATGCTCCTTATTAAAAAAAACTTTTTATAGCTTGCTGACTTTTTGAAAAAATAATTACTGCTATGATTTAAAAATCTTTCCAGACTAAACATCAGATAAAATAATTAAGTTTCCAAATAGCCTTGTATTACAAGCAACATCGAGAGGAAGTCATTTAATATTTCAGAAAGATATATCTGACTCATTTATTCACTTATTTACTCAAGAAATGTTTCTTGGGTATCTATTCTATGCAAGGCCCATTGTAAAGTGCTGGAGAAACAGAGGAAAAGGCAGGGTATTCTTACTCTTAAGGAATTTAAAGACTAGTGAAATGACTTCCCTTCAAATAATTTCATTCAGTCAGTTAATGAAGTTTTGCTAAATACTGTGGATATAGCCGTGACCAAAATAGCTATGCATCCTGCAGTTAAAGAGTTTTTGTTCTAATGGGGAAGACTGATTTTTAAGACTCATTATACAATTAGTTAACTGGTTAGTTAATTACAGTAGTGTTGAATGCTTTATAGGAGAAGTACAGGAATATAATTGGAGAAGTCAGGAAAGACTTTATAGAGGAGATGGCATGCTTAATATGGCAGATGTGTAATATGAAGATTCACTCTATACAAAATTTTTATAGAAGCAAGTTTATATTTGCTTAATTTGTTTTTTTTCATCTTTTTTAATGAGGTCGGGGTTTGAAAAGTGGAGAGAACTTTAAGTTGTTATATGACTTGGCGGATCAACTACATGCTGCAGGTAAAGTTATTTTCCTTAGTAGAAAAATGTTCCCTTTTCGGTGAAATATTTTTCTTCATTATTTCAATTATATATAAGTCACTCAAGGCTGCAAATTATTTTGCTTTTTCTAGTTTTCAACTTTTCTGTCTTAAACAGTTTTTCCTAGTCTCCAAGTAACGTTAGTTACTTATTCAGTGAGAGGGTGTCTTTGTTCTTTTTTATTATTTATGTGATACTCTTACAGTTGCTGAGTCTTAGTAGTCTTTTTCATTTAAAAATAATTTAAATGGTAGCTTTGGTGCCTACTTCAGATTCAGGAATGCTTTTGTTTTTCTCTTTATTGGTGGTCTAATATAAATCTCATACAAATAGAAGTTAACATTTAACATTATTTTAAAATTATAGTTTACAATTTATAGGAAAGATCGAACTTATTAAAGGTCTATCAGTGAGAATGGAATGATGTTTTTTGAAAAATCAGAAAACTAAAAATATTTTAGTTTTTAATTATACACTATTAAATGAATATATTCTGCTTTTTACAAAAAAGTCTCAATCCTGTCCTCCCCCTTTTAAGAGTTTTGTGTATAACTTTCTAGGTTTTTCCTGTGCTTTTATATTGCTATCTGTACCCATGGAAACAGTAATGGTTTTGTCTGAATAAAGGCATGATATTGACTCTTTATAATCAGATGGTTGCATTTCACTGAGGATGTTTATTTCACTCATTGTTTAATTGAACAAATATCTATGGAGTGTCTGCCATATGTAAGACACTATTTTAGGAGCTAGGGAAATAGCAGTGAACAAAATAAGCAAAAAGTCTCTCTGCTCTTGTGGAAGTTACATTTCTGCTTCGGTGAGATTAGACTTTGTATTAGTTTCAAATGGCTACTATAATAAATTAGCATAAAAATGGTGGCTTAAAACAACAGAAAATTATTCTCTTACAGTTCTAGAGGCAAGAAGTGTGTTGAAATCAAGGTGTTGGCAGAGCCACACGCACTCTGGGGGCAAATCTGTTCTTTTCCTCTTCCAGGGTCTAGTGGCTGCCCTGGCACTCATGGGCTTGTGGCTGTGTCACTTCAATCTCTGCCTCTGTCTTCATATCACCTTCTCCTCTGTATCTGCATCATCTCCCTCTGCATCCTTATAAGGATACGTGTGATGACATTTAGGGCCCACCTAGATAATCCAGGATAAGCACCTTCTCCCAAGATTCTTAACTTTGTATCATTTATGCTGCCATAGGTAATGTTCACAGGTTTTGGGGATTAAAATGAATATATCTTTGGAGGAGCCATTTTTCTGCCTACTGCAGACACTAAACATAATAAATTAGTAAATAAATAGTATATTAAATGCTGTTGGACAACAGGAAAAGGAGAAGGAATGTCGGAGAGGGAGGATTGCAGTTTAAATAAGATGGTCAGAGTAGGCCGTAATAAGAAGGAGACACCCAAACAAAGGTTTGAAGGAGCTGAGGAATGAAGCCATGAGCAGATCTGAGAGAGAGGTTTGAGGTAGAGGGACCAGTAAAGTGCAAAGGGCTTGGCTAAGGCAGGCGCATGTCTGGTCTGTGTGATTAATAGCAAGCAGGCCAGTGTGGCTGGAATGAAAAGTGCAAAAAGGGAGAGTAATAAGAGATAAGATTGGGAATAATAGACCAGATCACATAGGGCTTGTAGGCCTTTGTGAGGAGTTTGCTTTTTTATGACTGAAATGGGGAACTATTGAAAAGTTTGAGCAGAAGAGTCACATGATCTGACACAAAGTAAAAGGATCACTCTGGCTACAATTTTGAGAATAGACTAGGTGGTTAAGTGCAGGATCAAGGAGATCAATTAGGAGGCTGTTTCAATCATTTGAGTGAGAGATGCTTGTGGTTTGGACCAGGTTAGTAGCGATAGATGTGGGGAGAAATAGTTTTGGGACATATATTTGATGGGAGAACCATTGGGATTTCCTGACAGATTGGATATAAATTCTGAGAGAAAATTTTTATTTGGCAACTCGTAGGATGGAGTTGCCATTAGCTAAGTGGGAAAGACCCCAAGTGGTATGGTTTCCAAGAAGAGATCAGGAGTTCAGTTTTGGGCATATTAAGTTTTGAGATGTCTAATAATGGACATCCAAGTAGAGATGTTGATTAAGCAGTTGGTATAGGAAGTCTGGAGTTCACTGGAGAAGGTTGGGCTGGAGATATAAATTTCGGAGTCAGTTTCATTTAGATGATGATTGAAGCCATGAGACTGGATGAAATTACCAAGGGGAATTGAATGTAGATAAAAAAAGAGGTCCCAGGACTAAGCCCTAGACACTGTAAGGTTGAGAGGTAGGAAAGAAGGGGAGAAGACAACCAAAACGGGAATGGTAAGTAAGGCAGGAAAACCAGGGCAGAGAGTATGACATTTTGGAATCCAAATGAAGTGTTTGAGTAAGGAAAAGAGTGGTCAACTATGTCAAAAGCTGTTGCTAGGAAGGTCAAGGAAGATGAGGATTGAAAAGTGACTAATGGATTAAGCCACTTAGAGGTCATTGGTGACTTTGACCTGTTTTAGTGGAGTAGTAGGGGTGAAAACCTGATTGGAGTGGGTTTAAAAGAATCGTCTTAGGGACCGGCCCGGTGGTGCAGCGGTTAAGTTCGCACGTTCTGCTTCGGCAGCCTGGGGTTCACCGGTTTGGATCCCGGGCGCGGACATGGCACCGCTTGGCAAGCCATGCTGTGGTAGGCGTCCATGCTGTGGAGGAAGATGGGCACGGATGTTAGCTCAGGGCCAGTCTTCCTCAGCAAAAAGAGGAGGATTGGCAGCAGCATGTTAGCTCAGGGCTAATCTTCCTCAAAAAAAAAAAAATCATTCTGGGTAGTGGTTACATGGCTGTAGTCACTTTATGATGAGCCATTGAGCAGTACATTTGTGATTTATGTGCTTTTTTGTATGTGTGTTAAATTTTAGTAGAAAAGGTTTTAGAAATAGAATAGGAGGACTGGAAGGGAAACAGTGAATACAGATGACTCTTTAGAGGGATTTTGCTATATAGGAGAGCAGAGAAATGGACAGTAGCTAGAGGAGGAGTGGGACCAGCAGAGGGACTTTTTAAAGATGGGACAAATAATAGCATGCGTATATGCTAATGGGAATGCTTCAATTGAGAGGGAAAAATTAATCATATAGGAGAGAGGGGAGAGTTGCTTGAACAATGTCCTTGACTAGACAAGAGAGAATATGGACACAGCTGCAGGTTGATGGGTGAATGTGTTAGTTGGAGCACGAGCAAGTTCTCTTCGGATTGTTACAGTTTTTCAACGAAATAGGAAGCAAGGTCCTCAGCTGAGAGTGAAGATGTTAGGGAGTACTGGAAGTTTGAGGAGTGAAGAAAAGATGAAATTATAGTTTAGGAAAGAGTGAGAGAATTAAGCCTATTTTTTTTTTTTAAGTTAAACTCAGTAAACATGGCTGAGTATCGGTCTTTTCCTCCAGTCATGCTGAACGACAGGAGGACAGGTATGGAAAAGGTGGAGAGATTGCTTAATCAGTTAACCAGAGATGGAGGTTTTTCCAAATGAGTGTGATGATGTAAGAGGAGGGCAAGGAAATTGAAGGCAAATGCAAGGAGTGATTAGAGTCATTGATCATAGAATTTAAGCTGGATAAAGAAAGAAGAAAGAACATGAGGAAAGAGAGGGATAGTGAATAGAATTTCACTGTTCTATTCACTATCCCTCTGGGGTATATAATCCCAGTGGGGTCAGTGGATTGTTGGAGTTTGGTACTAAAGGAGGTCAACTGTAAAGAGGAGATCACGGAGAGACGTTGGAAATTGAGATTATTGAGGGATATTGGTAATGGAAAGGTTGGGGATATGACCATGGGTATGGCTGAGGTAGGGTGGAGGACAAGATGACTGGAGAAGAGTTGTTCAAGGAGCTGAGAAGCCAGAGTGCTGAAATCTCCAAGAATTAAGACGAGAGCAGTATTGGAGAAAGTGACAATGACCCAGAAGCTAAAAATCATGGAGAAATGAAGGGGATTGATCTAGGGAGGTGATAGATGACACAGCAATAGACGGTTGATATAATCTGATGACATGAGAAGCAAAACTGAGGCCTTTTAATTTTAAGGAGGAAGGAGGGGAAACTTTCTGAGAGTGGCAGTGAGGAGTCCCATCTCCAGGCCCAGTGGTATGACTATGGTGGCAGACAAAGCAACATTTGCTGGAGCGGGTTGCAGGGGAATTGTCCTCAGGGAACATCTAGACAAATAGATGGAATATATAGAGAATCTGTGAGTTCCAGAAATCATATCTTAAGTGTTCAAGAATTGAGGAGGAGTGTGAGATGGGTGCAGATTAGGGAGCATGCAGGGCATTATGGGGATCAGTGTATGGGTTATGAAGGATAACCTTTGAGTCTGGGACTTGTTATAGTGACTGATGTAAGTAAAAGGCAGAATGTGATCAGTCCTGACTGACTCAAGATGGGTAGTGGTGTTGAGACTGTGAGTTTTAGGAGGTAGTGAGTATTGTCTGTGGCTTCTTCTGTCCTCTCCAGTTGGAGGTGAAGAGGATGTGAGGCTCATTCACACCTGCTGCGAGTGAGGTGGCTTTACTCCAAGAACGGGGCTGCCTGTTGATTCCTGCTGAATGAGGATAGAAGTTTAGTTAAATTCTAATTTATTTTTTTTAAAGCAAATATTGGTTAAACCTTTATCTTGTGTTATATGTTGCTTTTTTCTTTATCTGGTCAAAAGAGGCAATGGTGTTATAGTACCTGTCTTTAAAAGTTGTGAAGTTATTACATAAAAGAAGTATTATATAATGACATCCCAAACAGATTATAACATGTTTTGTGAATGTCTGAATGCCTTTTGATAAAGCAAACAGGGGAGTTAGGCCAAATTTAAAATCTTAAATCCTTGGTTATAAGTAGAGGGCAGTTCTTGAAGCTTTGTGTATAAAATGTGCTAGTACTTAGTTTTAGAATTCTTGATCAGAGACAAGGGATTTTTTTTTAAAGTAAGGCCTTTATGAAATAAATTTTTCTTTCTTTTTTTTTTTTGAGGAAGATTAGCCCTGAGCTAACTACTGCCAATCCTCCTCTTTTTTGCTGAGGAAGACTGGCCCTGAGCTAACATCCATGCCCATCTTCCTCTACTTTATACCTGGGACACCTACCACAGCATGGCTTTTGTCAAGCAGTGCTGTGTCCGCACCCGGGATCTAAATCGGCGAACCCCGGGCTTCCGAGAAGCGGAACGTGCAAACTTAACCGCTGTGCCACTGGGCTGGCCCCATGAAATAAATTTCTTACTGTACTATATCAGTGTCTTTTTCTTTTTTTTTTTTAGTTATCAGTGAATATCCCAACTAGCTGAATAAAAGAGCTTAAAAAAATGCCAAATATTTGTTTCCCTTAGTTGGTGCTTCTCGTGCTGCTGTTGATGCTGGCTTTGTTCCCAACGACATGCAAGTTGGACAGACAGGAAAAATAGTAGCACCAGTAAGTATTGCAATAAAATATGCCATGCAAAATTCTATGGGGTACGAACTGTATATATTTGTTAAACAATCATCTCTGTGATTCATGTCCTATTCAGTGTACGTAAGGAGTTAGCCATTACCGTGGTGAATCTGTCCTCCTCCTCACAATGTCTGTGGTTTTCTTGGTTTCAGTAAAATGCTTAGCAGTTCTTAAATCCAGCATTGTTTTTCAAATTTTTTAAAACAGTGGAAAACTTTGTCAAATTTGTATCACAACACCAAATATAAAATTGATAAAAGCAGCATTTTATTATTAAATGGATTTTATAAGTTTACATTAACGTTTATTACCATTAACCTATATAAAATCAATCTGTAAAAACAAGAATCTGTATTAATGAACACAGAATCTCAAAATCAAGAGCCGTGAATGACAATTATAGCTTTCTGAACATCTAGTTTATATCTGTATTTTGTCTAGTTATACGAAATTCAGAAAATTCTGATCTATATAGATAAATTATACTAAAATATTCTTCAGTAAAACCTATCCAAAACTTAGAAAATGAATACTTTAGTGTCAAAGTTGAATCACTAACAATATCTAATGATAGTTTACATTTCTTAGATGATAAAAGTTTTCACTGAATAGGATTCTCAGCCTGTTTAAATCTTTATTGTGTGGAGGAAAATGAGTTCTTTTATGTATTTCAAAACAAAAGGTATTTTTTATGTATTTCAAAACAAGATATTAAGTCATATCTATTAAAAAAATCTCATATCTCAATTCCCTGTTCTATCAGATGTTCATTCAAAATTTCAAAATAGTCAAAATTTTTAACTCGTCTTTGAATTTTGTTTTGAAGTGTCTGTTCAGTCTTTTCCCATTTTAAAATTAGGTGTCTTATCTTTTTATTGTCTCTTTGTAGGACATCTTTATATAACCTGCATACAAATTCTTTGTCAGATACATGTACTGTGGGTATTTTTGCCCATCTCTATTGATTTTCTTTTGATGAGCAGAAATTTTTAATTTTTATGAGATCTAATATATTGGTCTTTCCTCTTATGATTAATACTTTTTGTGTTATTCAGCTTGTTTGAAGTAAGATAAGATCTCAAAACCTAAAATAGGTACTAATACTGTTTATGAATGAAGTCACAAAATGATGTAACCTGTTTGCTTGTGATACTACGTTAGTCAGGCTATGAGAGAGCATTTATTGAGCAGATGAGCTCAAGCCTTCCACGGCATTTAATTAGGAGTGGCACACATGTATTTTTTGTGGAAGTCTTGTTTGTCCAAGTTTCCATGAGTCACTTCTTCAGGCTTGAATTTACAGAAGATCACATTTACAACCTTCCTAATCAATAATACCACAAGAAATCCAGAGATAAGCACTGAGATGGCAGACAAACTTTTATTTATTTTGATTGAAAGGAAGCACTTGTTATTAAGCAGAATAGCAGAATGACAGGGAATGACCCGTGGCATCTTTACATGTATTGAAAATAAATGTCATGCAATCAGCATCCTTTAACATGACTGTTATGAAGATAGAATTATTGAATTGTTTTTCATAAGGAATTTAAATATGTTAAATGCTTTGAAGACTTTCTTTAACATAAATCATATAATCCCCAGAGATTCTGATTCCTTAACTCTGAGTTAGGCCTGGGCATGTATAAATGTATGTATTTGCGTGTGTGTGTGTGTATTTTTCTTTAAGACGTTAAAACTTTTTTTGAAACCACCTCGAGTTTACAGAAAACTTACAAGTACAGAGCAAAAACCTTTATCTTTGTGGACCACTTGAGAGTAAGTTGCTGAGATGATGCCCCATCATCCCCAAATATGTAGGACATTCTCCTACATAACCACAGTACAACCTTTAAAATCAAGACATTAACACTATCTAATCATCAGAACCCATTCAGGCTTTGCCACTTGTCCCAGTAATGTCCTTCATAGCAAAAGGATATATTTCAGAATCGCGTGTTGCACGTGTTGTCATGAATCCTTCCATCTTAAACAGTTCCTGTCTTGCCTTGACTTTCATGACTTTGACACTTTTGAAGATTATAGGACAGCTATTTTGTAGAATAGAATATGCCTCAATTTAGGTTTGTCTGATGTTTTCTGACAATTCCATTTAGGTTATACATCTTTGACAGGAGTATCACAAAAGTAATATTTCATCCTATCAGGTGCTACACAATTTCATTTTGTCTTATTACTGATAATTTTGACTTTGATCATTTGTTTAAGGTGAGATCTGTCAAACTTCTTCCTTTGTAATTAATAAATGTTTTATGAGATATACTTTGAAATGATGTGAATATTCTAATTCAAACTTTCAGTTTATTCATTTATTTATATCAGTAGGGACTTAGGGGTCCTGTTTTATTCAGTGAGTGAATATCTGTTATTTTTATTATTGTTGATATACAAATTGTCCCACATTTGGCCAGTGAGAAACCCCTTCAGGGTGGCTTTTGTGTCTGTTTGACATGTTTCCACCATTCTTTGAGCCCTTTTTTAGATGTTCCAGGCTCATTTTGTGCTTTTCCTATACCAGCCTTGGGATCAGCCTTTTCTCCAAGGAGTCCTGGCTCCTTTTAGAGAAGAATGGTATTTAGAAGGCAACATCTGGATGTTAATTGTGCTCATTGCTATTGGGATGTTGCTCTTCCCAGGACCTCTCGAAAAAAAAAAAGCTTGTGTACATTTATGTATGTATACAAACACATTTACATCTTTATTTCTCTATCAGTCTATATATATTGAAAACCATGAGTTCACAGTGAGACTCCCAATCCAAGTCCAGTACCACAGGGTCAGTTCTAGTTCTCTCCCTTTCCCTGTTTGTAATGCCCTTCCCCTGCAGTGAAAAACCTGGGCTCTGCCAATACCCTACCCTGCACAGGTTGCCCCACTCAGGCTCTGACACCCTTCACTGAGCAGCCCTTCTACATAGATACCCTGTCCACCTTGCTTGGACTCTGACACCCCTGTCTGGATTATTTCCTCCCAAAGTAGTTGTATGATTTTATATTTCTACCAACTATGTATTTGAGTTTCAGTTGCTCATTTTCACCAACATTTGGTGTTTTAGCTGTTCAGGTGCATGTGTAGTGGTACCTTATTGTGGTTTTAATTTACATTTCCCTGACATCTAATGATAGTGAACACTGTTCTGTTATTGGCCATTCAGATGTCTTCTTTGTGAAGCATGTGTTCATATCTTTGGCTCTTTTTTATTGAATTGCTTATCTTTTTGTTGAGTTGTAATAGTTTTTTATATATTCCAGATATGAGTTTCTTGTCAGATATATGTTTTACAAATATTTTCTCCCAATCTATGGTTTTCCTATTTATTTTCTTAATGGTATCAAATTGAGGAACTTCCCTTCTGTTCCCAATTTGCTGAGAGTTGTTACTATGAATGATTGTTGAGTTTTGTCAAATGTTTTTCTGCATCTATTGAAAGGATCATATGGTTTCTCTCCTTTATTCTGTTAATATGGTGAATTACATTGTTTGATTTTTGAATGTTAAACTACCTTGAATTACTGTGATAAACCCTACTTGATCATGGTATGTTATCCTTTTAATATATTGCTGATTTTGATTGACTAATATTTGTTAAGGATTTGTGAATCTTTTTTCATCAAAATAATCTGTAATTTTCTTTCTTTTTTTTTAAACTTCTTTATCTAATTTTGGTATCAACATTATGCTGACTTTATAAGATGAGTTGAATGATGTTCCCTCCTGCTCCATTTTCTGAATGAGTTTGTGTAAGATTGATGTTTTTTTTCCCTTGTGTTTGAGAGAATTCACCAGTGAAGCCATCTGGGCCTGGGGTTTTCTTTGTTGGAGTGTTTGACAGTTAACTCAATTTCTTTAATAGATTTAGAGCTATTCATATTTTCTGTTTTATTTTTGAGTCTGTTTCAGAAGTGGTATGTTTCAAGGAATTGGTCCAATTCTTCTGAGTTGTCAAATATATTGGATAAAGTTATTTATGAAATTGCCCTATTTTCTTTTTATTGTCTGTAAGATCTGGAGTGGTAGCTCTTTAATTTCTGAAATTGGTAATTTGTGTCTTCTCTTTTTTGTTCTCCTTCTCTTCATCAGTCTAGCCAGAAGTTTATAAAAAATTTTTAAAAAAGCTTTTCTATGATCCAATGTTTTACAATAATAGCTTTATTAGATATAATTTATATACCGTATTAAGTGTTTAATTCAATGCATTTAGTATATTCAGAGTTGTGCAACCATCACCTCACTCAGTTTTAGAACATTTTCATCACCCCAAAAAGAAACTGCATACCTATTTTCTTCTCAACTTCCCCAGCCCTAGGCAACTACCAATCTATTTTCTGTTTATACAGATTTGCCCATTCTGGACATTTCATGTAAATATAGTCATATAATATGTGGTCTTTTATGAGTGGCTTTTTTCATTTAGCATAATATTGTCAAGGTTTGTCCATGTCATAGTATTCCTTTTCATTGCCAAAAAGTATTTCATTATATGAATATACCACAATTTATTTATCCATCCATCATCTGATATACGTTTGGGTTGTTTCGCTTTTTGGCTATTATGAATAATGCAGATATGAACATTCATTTACAAGTTTTTGTGTGGACATATATTTTCATTTCTCTTGGATATATACCTAGGAGTGGAATTGCTGGATCATATGGTAAGTCTGTGTTTAACCTTTTGAGGGAATGTCAAATTGTTTTCCAATGCAGCTACACTGACAATGAACTTTTAGCTTTGTTAATATTTTTCATTGTTTTCTTTTTATTGATTTTTCTTCTTAATTTCCTTCCTTGTAATTACTTTGGATTTACCTTGTTCTTAAGGTAGAACTTTACTTCATTAATTTTGTATTTTTCCTGTCTTTAAATGTAAATATTAGAGGTATACATTTCCCTGTAAGCACTGCTTTAGCTGCATCCCACAAATTTTGAAATATTGTATTTTTATCATTTCTTAAAAATATTTTCTAATTTAGAAAATTAGAAATGTTTATTTCTAGAGATTTGTGTTTTTTTCCTAGATAGTTTTCCATTATTGATTTCTAATTTAATTTTGGAGAACATCTCTTTAATATTTGTCTTAAAATTTGTTGAGCCTTATTTTATGGCCTAGCAAATGCTCTGTCTTGGTGAACATACCATGTGCACTTGAGAAGAATATATATTCTGCCAGTAGACATTGCAGGAAAAAAGATTAGTGAACTTGAAGATGTGGCAGCAGAAACTCTCCAAAATGAGACAGAGAAAAACAAGAAAAAAACAGGAAAAAAATGGACAGTGCATTGGTGAGCTGTAGGACAACTTGAGGAGGCCTAATGTATGTGTGATTGGAGCAGCAAAACTATTTGAAGAAATAATGGCCAGAAAATTTCCAAATTTGGTGAAAACTAGAAACCCACAGATCTCAGAAACTCAACAAACCCTAAGAATAGAAACGTGAAGGAAACTACAAGGCACATCATAATTAAATTGTTTAACAAATGATAAAAAGAAATTCTTAAAAGCAGTCAGAGCAAAATATAAATGAAGTTAATGCTCCACTCAAAAAGAAGAGACTGACCGAGGTGGCGCTCTGCTTCAGTGACCTGGGATTCGCTGGTTCGGATCCCAGGCACAGACCTACGCACTGCTTATCAAGCCATGCTGTGGTAGGCGTACCACATATAGAATAGAAGATGGGGACAGATGTTAACTCAGGGCCAGTTTTCCTGAGCAAAAAGAGGAGGATTGGTGGTAGATATTAAGGCTAATCTTCCTCAAAAAGAAAAAAAAATCAGAGATTGTCAGAATGTATAAAAGCAAGACTCAAGTATATGTCACCTATAAGGAATACATTTTGGGGGCTGGCCCCATGGCCAAGTGGTTAAGTTTGCACGCTCTGCTTCAGCGGCCCAGGGTTTTGCTAGTTCAGATCCTGGGTGCGGACATGGCACCGCTCATCAGGCCACGCTGAGGCATCATCCCACATAGCACAACCAGAAGGACCTACAACTAGGATATGCAACTATGTACTGGGGGGCTCTGGGGAGAATAAAAAAAAGAAAAAAAAAAGAAAAGAATAAGAAATACATTTTAGATATAAAAAAAGATATACATTGAAAGGGAAAGGATAGAAAAAGATACAGCATACAAACAGTAAGCACAAGAAACCTGGAGTGTCTTTATTGATACCAAATCAAGTAGACTTCATGACTGTGAGTACTGCCAAAGATACAGAGGGAATGTTACATAATGATAAAAGGATCAATTTATCAGGAAGACAGAATAATCATGAATGTATAAGTGTGCAAAACGGAGTTTCAGGATACATCAAGCAAAAACTGACAACTCAAGTGAGAAATAGACAAATCCATAATGATAATTTGAGATTTTAACACGTTTTCCCTGTAATTGATAGAATGACTAGACCAAAAAGTTCAGTAAGGACATAAAAGGTCTAGACCAGGGGTCTGCAAGCTTTGTAGAGTCAGATAGCAAATATTTTTGGTTTTATGGGCCATAGAATCTGTGTTGTAGCTACTTAACTCTTCTGTATAGAGCAAAAGCAACCACAGACAAACAAGTAAATGAATGAGCATGGCTCATTGGAGCTTTGCTGTATTACAGTAAAACTTTATATACAAAAATAGATAGCAGTCTGGATTTGGCCTGTTGACCTCACATTTATAGAACATTATGCCATATTTTTTTTCTCTACTTTTATTCCAGGATTCTAGTTACACATATTTTAGATATCTTTATATTCTTCCACAGATTACTGAAGTTCTGTTCATTCTTTTTCATCTTTTTTTCCCATCTGTTCTTTATGTTGGATAATTTCTATTGGTCTACCTTCAAGGTCACTGATTCTTCTATAATTTCAACTATGTTGTTAAACCCATCTAGGGAATTCCTTATTTAAGATTTTGTATTTTTCAGTTCTAGATTTGCCTTTGGTTTTTTTTATAGTTTTCTTTTCTCTGCTGAGTTTTTTTTATCTTTTCGGTCATTGCAGATATCTTTTCCTTTGCATCCTTGACCCTACTTACAATAGCCACTTTTAAATCCTTATGTACTAATTCCAAAATGTGGGTTATTTCAAGGTTGTATTTTCTTATTTTCCTGTTTCTTTGTGAGTGTAGTATGATGGTTCTCAATTTTTTTGTCTTAGGACTCCTTACTTTTAAAAATTATTGAGGGCTTTCAAAGAACTTTTGTTTATGTGGGTCGTCTGTTGATAATTATTGTATTAGAAATTCAAACAGAAAAATTAAAAATATTTATTCATTTGAAAATAACAATAATAAAACCCTTTATCTTAGTTTTCATTAAAATGTTATTTATATTATCTTCCAAAACAAAAAGAAGTTCAATGAGAATAGTAATATTATTTTACATTTTTGGTTTCATATCTGGCTTAATAGAAAATGGCTAAACCTTCATTTCTGCTTCCCGTATGTTGTTTTATATTGGTTTGATTGAAGTAAATGAAGAAAATCCAGCATCACAATATGTGTCATTGGAAAAGAAAGGAGAATTTTAATAGCCTTTTCAGAAAATCGAGGATATTCTTCTTTTACACTACAGCAAAACTTGATAAGTAGTAATTTCTTAACAGTTATTTGCAGTGTGGAATCTGAAACAGTATCAATGAACTTTTTATACTCTTAAGTTAAAATCACTTGCTCTGTATTGCACTTTGAATAGATCTTTTACTATCTTGTAACATCGTGCATTATTTATTTAGAAAATAATGGTGTACTGAGTTTTGCAGATCTTCCAAATGTTGACATATTTTATCAATATCAAAAAATCACATCTATTAATATCACCACTCATCTTGTTAGAAGAGTCTTTAAAGCTTATATTCATGGATACAAGTTTTTTGGAATTCTAATTATCATTTAAAAGCTCAGATTTTGTCCTTGGAAACAAAAACTTTCAGTTTTTTCCTCAGAATTGATAAACTCATTTCATTCATTTTGAATAAAACATCTGCCAAAAGACCCAAATATCTGTCAGTTGTTCTTTGAAGTAAAAATGGTGTTCCATGAAAAAAGTGATTGGTTCAACTTATAACGGAAACCGTTGTCCAAGTGATTTTCTTCAAGATATTCATTGTGGTTTGGTATGCAGTGGAAGTACTTTATGCATACTTTACAGTTTGTCACAGAATACTAAAAAGGTGTGCAATCAAAGGTCAAGATTTAATAAAACTAATAATTTTTATTGCTTCATCAAGGATATTCTTAAGTGAAATCAGCTTTTTCTTTTTTTCTTTTTTTGCACTGTGAGTGTGTGGTAATGAGAATGCAGTGACAGCTAGTACAGTTTGGTGCAACTGTCTTGATTAATGCTAAGGCAGCAATATTTTTATCTACTATTGTTTTTACATTATCCATGCAAAAGTCAATACAGTTTTTCCAGGCTACATCATGAGATTCAAAAAAATTATTTAACACTTTGAGTATTTCAGCACCACTTTTGTTTGTTGCCAAGCATTCAAATAAAGGAATTCTTTGATGATTAGTTGGTATTGATACTGGGCAAATACAACTAAAACACAAAGCCCAACTATATAGGTTTTTTAGGCAAAAGTACAATTTTGCGGATAAATTAACTTAGTATTCATGTTTACAATTAAGTTTTTATTCAGCAAGTTACTGTGTCTTTGGAATGTGGCAGTGCCTTAGTTTCTTTTACTGATTTTTCATCGAGCAGTCATTCAGCAATGTCATCTTTATTAGTCTTTCAGCAACTGTGCTTCTTTAGCCAATGAAATATGATAACCCATAAGATGCTGCAGTGACTTTTTCCTTTCTGATTTGAAAAGCTTACAATAAACAATTTTTGGCTTTTAACCTTCATCACATCTATGTTTAAAAATAAAATGTTCAATTTTTCTCATTTTCAAAATGGCTATCGTTTCCATTGCATAAGATACAGTGATGTAGATTAACATCTGTAAAGCCAAGAGAAAGATAACTTTCATCATGTTTTCACTTATTTTTAATTTTTCTCAATATTTTTTAGAATAGATTGCTCTTTTCTATAAATTAGAGAACTCATCAGTTTCATCTTTTTCAGCATTTGTAGATGTAGACGTTGCAGCTCTGGGTTGAGAAAGTAAGACTTCTGTAGTTTAGTATAAATATTAGCAAAATCTAAAATAATAGTTTTAGGTAAATTTTGAAATGTATAAAAGTTTTCAAAAATTTTTAAGTGTTATTGCCATACCAGACAACAAAGTGTACTTTTTGTAGTGTTTTCTTTTTGGCACAAGGAAATCTTTGGGATTTCAATATCAATTTATTGAATGATAATGAGGTTACAGGTCTTATAACAGTTATAACAGTAAGAGCACAAACTACTATACTGTACTGAGAACAAACTGAGTTAATCTCTCTAAACATACATATTTATACTTAAAACCCACTACCTTAAAAAATTTCTAGGAAACACAAAAATACAGATGCGTACATTCTAGTAATTTATCAGAGTATGATTTCCTCAACAGTCATGTAGTTACTGGAAAACTCCACTATACAATTGTGATAGAATAAGAGAGAAAAGGGCAAATAACGTTTTAGTATTACTGTGAAAATAGTTTTTACCTTGTAGATCCCTAGAAGGGTCCTGGGGCTTCTAGTGATGTGCAAACCATATTTTGAGAATCACTGGCCTAGTGCTTTGGATTATATTATAGATATTGAATAATATCTGTAGAGATTATGGATTCTGTTATATTTCAATTAAGAATATTAATTTTTTGTTTTAGTAAGCAGTTAACTTAGCTGAGCTCAAACTCCAAGCTATGTCTTCCCTTTTAGTCCTAGCCAGGCGTCTTAGAGGCAGCCTCACACACATCAAGTACAGGGATCAGCCAGAGGTTTAAGCAGAAGATATATGCAGTTTGTCGTTCTCCCTCTGGAAATTTTTCTTATTTTCCAGCTGATGTGGCAGGCACAAATACTGTCTTCCGTGTGTTTCCTTAACTAATATGATTGCATGTTTCCATCCAAAATGGCTGCTTTCTAATTGGCTTTTATTCCCCTTGTGGGAAATTCACAAATACCCCAGGGGAAAAAGTTGAGGTACATGGTGGGCTCATCTTATTGTGCTTCCCTTCCCTGCAGAATTCTGGCTTCTCAAATGCTGCCTGTCCTGGTTGATCTCAAATGTATTTAAACAGTTGCTGTCTGTATTTTAACCAGATTTCCTAGTGTTTCTCCACAGGAGAGTTAGTCTGATACAAGCTATTCCCTCAGGGCCATAAGCAGGAGTCCTGAGGCCCGGAATTGAATGCGTTACTTCACATTGTGTTCTGACTAGTACAGATTTGGATTATCTTCCTAAATAATATGTTAATTAATGCTACTTAATATTGCATTAGATTCTTGGCAGCCATATCCCACTGCTGGCATGTATTACGCTTAGGGACGTCCAAAATCTCTGTCTTCTCCTCCCGCCATGTTGTATTGCCTGCTATTAAACCATGTCTCCCTTGTATAGTAATAATGCAGTGTTTCTTTGTGTTTAAAGCTGAACACAGTACTTTCACTTACTTTTATTAAATTTAGATCTGTGTTCTCTACCATGGAAGCCTCTTGAATCTTTTAAAGCTTGATTTTTTCCGTTCACATTTCCTTTAACTTTATATTATTTGAAGATCCTGTGTTATGTTTTATTGTCATTTTATAATAGCTATGGAAAGCATCACTGTGGTTCTGTCTGATGATAAATAGTAAGAAGTTGTGTATTTCTTCAAGTAAGGGAACATCTAAAGGAAAATTTTGTTATCCTCACAAAATAATTTTACTTTTATGATCAGCTTTTATGAGAAAACACGTAATAACCAAAAGATGCTGTGAATTTAGTTGTACTTTTAAATACATTTTTACCATTTGCAGCAGTTTACACATAAATATGGAAGATTATTAAATGTATATATATAAAACAATTCCTGGGGCCATCCTGGTGGCACAGCAGTTAAGTGTCCACGTTCCGCTTCTCGGCAGCCCAGGGTTCACTGGTTCAGATCCCAGGTGCGGACATGGCACTGCTTGGCATGTTATGCAGTGGTAGGCATCCCACATATAAAGTAGAGGAAGATGGGCAGGGATGTTAGCATAGGGCAAGGCTTCCTCAACAAAAAGAGGAAGACTGAAGGGGCTGGCCCCGTGGCCGAGTGGTTAAGTTCGTGCGCTCCGCTGCAGGCGGCCCAGTGTTTCGTTGGTTCGAATCCTGGGCGCAGACATGGCACTGCTCATCAGACCATGCTGAGGCAGCGTCCCACATGCCACAACTAGAAGGACCCACAACGAAGAATATACAACTATGTACCGGGGGGCTTTGGGGAGAAAAAGGAAAAAATAAAATCTTTAAAAAAAAATAAAAAAAAAAAAGAGGAAGACTGAAGTAGTTAGCTCAGGGCTAATCTTCCTGAAAAACAAAAAACAAAAAAACAAAACTAACAATTCCTGATAAGTTTATGGATTCATGCTCCCTGCAAGAATTTAGACTGAGTGATGGGGAACCACTACTATATAGCTTACTGTTGCAACAAAGACTTCTGTTCCTCTTTATTTTTTAATTAATTTTTTTATATTAATTTAGTTTTTATTGTGTTCATGATAGGTTACAATCTTGTGAAACTTCACTTGTACATTATTGTCTGCCAGTCGTGTTGTAGGTGCACCCCTTCACCCTTTGTGCCCACCCCCAACCCCACCTTTCCCCTGGTAGCCACTAATCTGTTCTCTTTGTCTACATTTTTAACTTCCTCATATGAGTGGAGTCATACAGAGATTGTCCGTCTCTATCTGGCTTATTTCACTTAACATAATTCCATCATGGTCCATCCATGTTGTTGCAAATGGGACGATTTTGTTCTTTTTTATGGCTGAGTAGTATTCCATTGTTTATATATATCTATTAAGTCCATCTGGTCTAATTTTTCATTTAATTCTATTATTTCCTTGTTGATTTTCTGTCTGGATGTTCTGTCCATTGGTGTTAATGGTGTGTTGAGGTCCCCTACTATTATCGTATTGTTGTTGATGTCTTCTTTTAGTTCTATTAAGAGTTGCTTTACAAATTTTGGTGCTCCTGTGTTGGGTGCGTATATATTTATAAGTGTTATGTCTTCTTGGTGGAGAGTCCCTTTTATCATTATATACTGTCCCTCTTTATCTTTCTTTATCTGTTTTGCTTTGAAATCTACCTTGTCTGATATTAGTATAGTGACACCTGCTTTCTTTTGTTCATTATTAGCTTGGAGTATTGTTCTCCATCCCTTCACTCTGAGTCTGTGTTTGTCTTTGGGGCTGAGGTGTGTTTCCTGGAGGCAGCATATTGTTGGATCTTGTTCTTTGATCCATCCTGCCACTCTGTGTCTTTTGATTGGGGAGTTCAATCCATTTACATTTAGAGTGATTATTGAGATGTGGGGGCCTACCACTACCATTTTGAGTCTTGTTTTCCGGTTTTCTTCAATTTCCTTTGTTTCTCGTCCCATGGTTTAATCTGTTCTGATGTAGAGCTGCTACTCTCTGTTGTTGTCCTTCTACTTATCTCCTCTGCTCTTGGTTTTGTAGCCCCTTTCCTTTTTTGGATTTTTCAGGAATGAGGGTTTTCCTGAGGATTTCCTGTAGAGGAGGTTTTGTGGCAATGAACTCCCTTAATTTTTGTTTATCTTGGAAAGTTTTTATTTCTCCATCGTATTTGAAGGATATTTTCGCTGGGTAGAGAATTCTCGGCTGTAGATTTTTGTCCTTCAGATTTTTGAATATATCATTCCACTCTCTTCTAGCCTGTAAAGTTTCTGCTGAGAAATCTGCTGATAGCCTGATGGGGGTTCCTTTGTAGGTTAGTTTCTTTTGCCTGGCTGTCCTTAGTATTTTCTCCTTGTCATTGACTTTTGCTAGCTTCACTACTATATGCCGTGGAGTTGGTCTTCTTGCATTGATAAAGTTTGGAGATCTGTTGGCTTCTGTCACCTGAAGATCCATCTCTCTCACCAGATTTGGGAAGTTCTCAGCCATTATTTCTTTGAATAGGCTTTCTGCCCCTTTCTCCTTCTCTTCTCCCTCTGGTATACCTATAATCCTTACGTTGCATCTCCTAATCGTGTCTGATAATTCTCGGAGAGTTTCTTCATTTCTTTTTAGTCTTGCTTCTCTCTCCTCCTCTGCCTGCAGCAATTCTATATTGCCGTCTTCCAAACTGCTAATTCTTTCCTCCATATTATCGGCCCTACTGTTCAGAGCATCTAGATTTTTCTTAATCTCCTCTATTGTGTTCTTCATTTCCAATATTTCTGTTTGGTTCTTCTTTATCGTATCAAACTCTTTTGTGACATAGCTCCTGAACTCGTTGAGTTGTCGGTCAGAATTCTCTCTTAACTCATTGAGTATTTTAATGATGGCTGTTTTGAAGTCATCATCATTTAGGTTATATATCTCATTTTCTTTGGGATTGTTTTCTGTGTATTTGTTACTTTCTTTCTGTTGTGGAGATTTAATGTATTTTTTCATATTGCTTGATGTTGTTGATTTGTGCCTCCGCATGGAGATAGAGTTTAGTTGCTCCTTTCACTTGTTTCAGCTGCTGCGGTGGGGGAGCAGCTGTTTATACTGCACCAACCAGGAACCCTGTCCGCAGTTGCTAACTGGGCCTGGGCCCCTCCTCGTAGCCACAGTGGTCCTTTGGAATCCCTCCTCTGCCGTGGGGGCCGTCACAGGGGGGCTTCAGGCTGCTGGTGGTGCCTACTGTTGCAGCCCACCTAGATGTGCTCCTTCCTTGGGGTCTGCAACGGTGTTATGGGCTTTTCCAGCGGCCAGGGGTGGGATCACTTATATTTGTCGCTCCGTTGCTATCAGCACCCACAAAATCTCACTTGTCCTCTATGGGTCGCAGGAGAGCTATTGGCATCTTCTACAGTCTGTGGTTAGTTCACCTAGCTATGCTGCTTTTGCCCTGGGGTCTTCCAGCCTTGTGGCTGGCGGCTGGGTGCCTTCTACTGGTGCTGTGCAGAGGCTTTCCCTAAGGCTGCTGTGAGCCTGTAGGGTTTCCCCCTAGGCTACGGAGCTGGGTCTCTGGAACTCCCCCCAGCCCCAGTCCTCTCCGAGATCTCCGGCTATCCCTAGTCCCACGGGGCGGGCAACGGCAGCTGGGGGTCGCCCCGCCCTCTGGGATTCTCTCCAGGACTCTCCCGGAGCCGTGAATGCTGGGCGTGGCCCCTCTGCTAATGGCAGACAGAGAGTTTTGTCTGCTGCCCGGGCGGAACTCCGGCGCTTCCCCTCCGGGTCGCAGAGCCAGCCTTTGAAACTTCCCCCAGCCCCAGTCCTCTCCGAGATCTCCGGCAATCCCTACTCCCACGGGGCGGGCAACGGCAGCTGGGAGACCTCCGTACCCTCAGCGACTCTCTCTGGGACCCTCCGGGCGCCATGAACACCAGGCGGGGTCTCCCCGCCAATGGCGGGGAGAGACTCTCCCCACGGGCTCAGGTGTGCAACTCCAAAGTTTCCCTCTGCGTTTAGGAATAATTGCGGGGGGTTTAGGTAGGGTTCTGGTCACCTGTTTCCACGGTCGCTCCTCTGTTGTGTCCTCGCTCCTGCCCTAGATGTGTGTAGATCCTCTGGGAGCGTCCGTTGGAAGAAAGCCACTTGCGGGTACTAGGCTGCTCGGTCGGGGTCAGAGAGTTTTCACCTATTTCCACATCCTCCCAGAGGAAAGTCCGTCTGCCTTCCGATGTATAGTCGCGTGGGTATCTCAGACGTCCTGAGATGCTGTCTGGATATCCTTTGTCAAGCGATAAGTGTACAAATAATTGTAGACTCGAAGGGGGAGAGACAAAGAGGACTACTCACGGCACCATCTTGGATCTCTCCATTGTTTATATATACCGCATCTTCTTTATCCAGTCGTCTGTTGATGGGCACTTAGGTTGCTTCCACATCTTGGCTATTGTAAATAATGCTGCAATGAACATTGGGGTGCGTGGGACTTTTGGAATTGCTGACTTCAAGCTCTTTGGATAGATACCCAGTAGTGGGATGGCTGGATCGTATGGTAGTTCTATTTTTAATTTTTTGAGGAATCTCCATACTGTTTTCTGTAGTGGCTGCACCACTTTGCATTCCCACCAGCAGTGGATGAGGGTTCCTTTTTCTCCACAACCTCTCCAACATTTGTTACTGTTTGTTTTAGTTATTTTTGTCCTTCTAATGGGTGTAAGGTGATATCTTAGTGTAGTTTTGATTTGCATTTCCCTGATGCACAGCGATGATGAGCATCTTTTCATGTGCCTGTTGGCCATCCATATATCTTCTTTGGAGAAATGTCTGTTCATGTCTCCTGCCCGTTTTTTTTTAATTATTAAGATTATGATAGTTTACAACCTTGTGAAATTTCAGTTGTCCTTTATTGTTAGTCATGTTGTAGGTGCACCCTTCACCCTTTGTGCCCTCCCCTCAACCCCCTTTCCCCTGGTAACCACCAACCAGTTCTCTTTGCCTAAATGTTAACTTCCACCTATGAGTGGAGTCATACAGAGTTCGTCTTTCTCTACGTGGCTTATTTCACTTAACAGAATACCCTCAAGGTCCATGCATGCCCTGCCCATTTTTTGATCAGGTTGTTTGATTTTTTTGTTGTTGAGTTGTGTGAGTTCTTTATATATTATGCACGTTAACCCTTTGTCGGATGTATGACTTGCAAATATTTTTCCCAGTTAGTGGGTTGTTTTCTTGTTTCAATCCTGATTTCCTTTGCCTTGAAGAAGCTCTTTAGTCTGATGAAGTCCTATTCGTTTATTCTTTCTATTGTTTCCCTTGTCTGAGAAGACATGGTGTCTGAGAAGATCCTTTTAATACTGATGTCAAAGAGTGTACTGCCTACATTTTCTTCTAGAAGCCTTAGGGTTTCAGGTCTCACCTTTAGGTCTTTGATCCATTTTGAGTTTATTTTGGTGAATGGTGAAGAAGAATGGTCAGTTTTCATTCTTTGACATGTGGCTTTCCAGTTTTCCCAGCACCATTTGTTGAAAAGACTTTCTTTTCTCCATTGTATGCTGTCAGCTCCTTTGTCAAAGATTAGCTGTCCATAGATGTGTGGTTTTATTTCTGGGCTTTCAATTCTGTTCCATTGATCTGTGCACCTGTTTTTGTACCAGTACCATGCTGTTTTGATCACTATAGCTTTGTAGTATGTTTTGAAGTCAGGGATTCTGGTGCCTCCGGCTGTGTTCTTTTTTCTCAGGATTGCTTTAGCAATTCGGGGTCTTTTGTTGCCTCATATGAATTTTAGGATTCTTTGTTCTATTTCTGTAAAGAATGTTATTGGGATTCTGATTAGGATGTCATTGAATCTGTAGATTGCTTTAGGTAGAATGGACATTTTAACAATGTTTATTCTTCCAGTCCATGTGCATGGAATATCTTTCCATCTCTTTATGCCGTCATCTATTTCTTTCAGAAAAGCCATGTAATTTTCGTTGTATAGGTCTTCTACTTCCTTAGTTAAGTTCAACCCCAGGTATTTTATTCTTTTTGTTGCGATTGTGAATGGTATTGTGTTCTTGAGTTCTTTTTCTGTTAGTTTGTTATTAGAGTATAGAAATGCTACTGATTTTTGCAAATTGATTTTGTACCCTGCAACTTTGCTGTAGTTGTTGATTACATCTAAGAGTTTTCCAATGGATTCTTTGGGGTTTTCTATATATGAGATCATGTTGTCTGCAAACAGGGAAACTTTCACTTCTTCCCTCCCTATTTGAATTCCTTTTATTCCTTTTTCTTGCCTAATTGCTCTTGCCAAAACCTCCAGTACTATGTTGAATAAGAGTGGTGATAGAGGGCATCCTCATCTTGTTCCTGTTTTCAGGGGGATGGAGAGTTTTTGCCCATTGAGTATGATGTTCGCTTGGGTTTGCCATATCTGGCCTTTATTATGTTGAGGTAGTTCCCTTCTGTCCCCATTTTATTCAGAGTTTTTATCATAAATGTTGGTTGGATCTTGTCAAATGCTTTCTCTGCATCTATTGAGATGATCTTGTGGTTTTTATTCCTCAGTTTGTTGATGTGGTGGATCACATTGTTTGATTTGCGGATGTTGAACCATCCCTGTGTCCCTGGTATGAATCCCACTTAATCATGATGTAGGATCCTTTTGATGAATTGCTGAATTCAGGTTGCCAAAATTTTGTTGAGAATTTTTGCATCTATGTTCATCAGCAATATCAGCCTATAGTTCTCCTTTTTTGTGCTGTCCTTGTCAGGCTTTGGTATCAGTGTGACGTTGGCCTTGTAGAATGTGTTAGGAAGTGTTCCATCCTCGCTAATGTTTTGGAACAGCTTGAAAAGGATAGGTATTAAATCCTCTCTGAAAGTTTGGTAGAATTCCCCAGGAAAGCCATCTGCTCCTAGGGTTTCATTCTTTGGGATGCTTTTGATTGCTGTTTCAGTCTCTTTACTTGTGATTGGTCTGTTCAAATTGTTTGCTTCTTCTTGACTAAACTTTGAGAGATTGTAGTCCAAGAATTTATCCATTTCCTCTAGGTTAGCCATTTTGTTGGCATATAGTTTTTCATAGTGTTGTCTTATAATCCGTCATATTTCTGCAGAGTCTGTTGTTATTTCTCCTGTTTCATTTCTGATTCTGTTTATTTGAGCGTTCTTCCTTTTTTTCTTTGTAAGTCTGGCTAGGGGTTTGTCAATTTTGTTTATCTTCTCAAAGAACCAGCTCTTTGTTTCATTGATCCTTTCTACTACCTTTCTTGTTTCAATAGCATTTATTTCTGCTCTGATTTTTACTATTTCTCACCTTCTGCTAACTTTCGGCTTTGTTTGTTCTTCTTTCTCTAGTTCAGTTAGGTGTAGTTTAAGGTTGCTTATTTGGGATTTTTCTTGTTTGTTAAGATGTGCTTGTATTGTGATGAATTTTCCTCTTAATACAGCTTTTGCTCTATCCCATATGAGTTGGTACGACACGTACTCATTTTCATTTGTCTCCAAGTATTTTTTGATTTCTTCTTTAATTTCTTCAATGATCCATTGCTTTTTCAATAGCCTATTGCTTAGTCTCCACATCTTTATGCCTTTCTCAGCTTTTTTCTTGTAATTAATTTCTAGCATCATAGCATTATGATTAGAGAAGATGCTTGTTATTATTTCAATTTTTTAAAATTTGTAGAGGCTTGCCTTGTTTCCCAGCATATGGTCTATCCTTGAGAATGTTCCATGTGCACTGGAGAAGAATGTGTATTCTGCTGTTTTTGGATGGAGTGTTCTGTATATGTGTGTTAAGTCCAACTCTTTTAGCTTTTCGTTTAACTCCACTGTTTCTTTGTTGATTTTCTGTCTGGATGATCTGTCCATTGATGTGAGTGGAGTGTTGAGCTCCCCTACTATTATTGTGTTATTTTTGCTATCTTCTTTCAGGTTTGTTAATAGTTGCTTAATGAACTTTGGTGCTCCTGTGTTGGGTGCATAGATATTTAGAAGCGTTATTTCTTCTTGATGAAGTGTCCCTTTGATCATTATATATTGGCCCTCTGTGTCTCTCTTTACCTGTCTTATCTTGAAGTCTGTTTTGTCTGATATAAGTATTGCACCACCTGCTTTCTTTTGTTTGGTATTAGCTTGGAGTATTGTCTTCCACCCCTTCACTCTGAGCCTGTGTTTGTCCTTGGAGCTGAGGTGTGTTTCCTGGAGGCAACAAATTGTTGGATCTTGTTCTTTAATCCATTTTGCCACCCTGTGTCTTTTTATTGGAGAGTTCAATCCATTTACATTGAGGGTGAGCATTGATGCATGAGGGCTTAATGCTGTTATTCTGTTGCTCATTTTCCAGTTTTCCTGTGTTTCCTTTGTTTCTTGTCCTGTGTGTTTCGTCCTACCTATTGACTTCTGCAATATCTTATGCTGGGTTTCTTAGATTATTCCTTATTTATGTTTTGTGTCTGTGTTTGTTTTTTAGTTCAGTGGCCACCCTTAAGTTTGTATTCAGACCTTCGTGTATAACATAGTCCATTTCCTGTTGGTCTCTTACTTGCTTAGCTTAGACTGATTCAATCCCTTTCCTCCTCCCCTACTAAATTATTATTTTCATTTCTTACTCCAATTTGTGTTGTGAGTTTGTGGTTAGAGTGATAAGACTGTCTTGGCTTTGATGATTTCCTTCCTTTTATCCTAATGCTATAGTTGAATATTTGCTATCCTATTCAGATTCTATTTGTCTCCCTACTGTGAGTTTTGTGACCCCGTACTCCCTTTTTTTCTTTTTTCAGGTATGAGAGCCTTCTTGAGGATTTCTTGTAGTGGAAGTCTTGTGACTACAAAGTCCCTTAGCTTTTGTTTGTCTAGAAAAGATGTAATTTCTCCCTCATATCTGAAGGATATTTTTGCTGGATAGAGTGTTCTTGGCTGAAGATTTTTATCCTTTAAAGTTTTGAATATGTCACTCCAATCTCTCCTACCTTGTAAGGTTTTTGTAGAGAAATCTGCTGAAAGTCTGATGGCGTTCCTTTGTGGCTTATTCTGCCTTGCTGCCCTGAGTATTCTTTCTTTGTCATTCATTTTTGCCATTTTTACTACTGTATGCCTTGCAGTAGGTCTTTTTACATTGACAAGTCTAGGAGAGCTGAAAGCTTCCTCCACACACATTCCTCTCTCAATCCCTAGATTTGGGAAGTTCTCTTCTATTATTTCGTTGAGCACGCTTTCTGCTCCATTTTCCTTTTCCACGCACTCAGGAATTCCGATGATTCTTAAGTTGTATTTTCTCATTGAATCTGCTAATTCTCAGAGATTTTTTTCAGTGTTTTTAATTCTTAGTTCTCTTTCTTCCTCTGTCTGGAGCCATTCAGCCTGTCTGTCTTCGGTTATGCCAATTTCCTCCTCTACGGTGTCTACATGGGCATTTGGGGAATCTGTATTTTGTTTTATCTGATCCATTGTATTTTTCATCTCTAGTATTTCTGATTCGTTCTTTTTTATAGTTTCAATCTCTTTTGTGAAGTAACTCCAGAACTCGTTGACTTGTTTCTGTATATTTGCCTTTACCTCATTGGGTCTTTGATGATAGCTATTCTGAATTCATTTTCACTTAGTTTACCTATTTCCAAGTCCTCAGGACATACTTGTGTGTTTTCATTGTTTTCCTTGTGGTCTGGAGCTTTTATAAATTCCTGGATGGTAGAGGAGCGGTTTTTGCACATAATGCTATTATTCGATTGCAGTTACAGCCTTTTGCCACTAGATGAGGGTCGAGAACCACACGTTCTGAGCTCTCTGCCTTCAGCCGCGATGGCGGGTGCGCAGGTTGGGGGAGCAGGGCCACTTTTTCTCACGTGCAGACTGGGATTCCGTTCAGCTGTCACTGTCTGATTTCCTGGGGCCCTGGCTTGTTGGCGTCCCCCCATGTGAAAGCTTTCCCCCGTTAGAGGGCTTCCGCTGCATGGTCTGTGGGAGTCCTGGATGATCCTGCGGATGCGCGGCCCCTCCTCTGCTCCTTCCCTCACCCGCGGTAGCGATCCCAGTCTCTACGGGAGGGAGTGAAGTTCTCTCTTACCCCATTGCAGCTCCTCCAAGGGCGCTTCAGCCTCTCCACCCTCCGTCTTTTGGCTGCTGTGGGTCTCTGACGATGTCTGTGTTATTAGGAGTTTTTGGTTGAAAAGCAATTGCTCCTTTTGATTGTAATTTGGAGGGGAGAGAGTCCAGGGCAAGCTCACTCCGCCATGTCACTGACGTCACTCTTTAGTTAACTTTTATTTGGAAATAATTTAAAACTTACAAAAAGTTGAAAATTAAAAATAGTACAGTGTGCATGTGTGTAGACACATAGATACACAAATTTTTTAAAAACTGTTTGACAGTAGCAACATGACCCCTAAATACTTCAGTGTGTATTTCCTCAGAATGGAAATATTCTCTTACATAACTGAGGAACAGTTATATTCCATATTTGGATTTTGTCAGTTTATATTCTTATTTAAATTTTCCATATTTTAATGGAACATTTCAATTTTATCATTTAGCCTAGTAATGTTCATCATAATATTTTCCCTTCTCAGTACAGAATCCAGTTTAGGGTCAAGTATTACATGTGGTTGTCATATTTCTTTAGCTTTTAGTCGCATGTTTGTGCTAAGGGGTGGTTCTGAGGTCTTTTTTAGCCTCAGTCTTAGACCAGCCTTCAGCACCTGGGCCTCAGGGCTGGCGCTTTCTTAGTGTTTCTGCACCTACTTCCCACCCCCTTACCGGTAGCAGCCAAACTGCTTTGTATGTCTTGTGGGGGCTGGATGGTGGTTTGAGTGGTCTTGAGAAAATTCAGGTGGAGGGTAAACAATTGTTGGAGGTATATGTTGAAACTAGGAGAGAGATTTTAAAGGAAATAAATTTTCTGTAGTCCTGTACTTTTGCTAGATTTGGGCTGCAAATTTGGCACTAGGTTTTCTAGAAGCAAATTCATATTGGAAAACAAGATCAGTGTCCTGATTTACAGGGTCTCTAGGGTAAAGACAAACTAATTGCACATGGGATGCCTGGTATCAAGATCAGAAAGAGATATTTATCTCTTGAGCCCTTATGAAGAGGACATTATTGATTAACATCCTCAGCAATATCTTTACTATAAATACAACAGTGGTTTCAATCCCGCTTTTTAAATAATGTCCCTCAGTTTGAGCCAACTGTCTAATATTTAAGTGCATTTCCATAAGGAGCCAAAATTATTTGGTTTGGGGCCTGCTGGTCTGGCTTACTCTAGGGTTAAATTTCAGACTTGTGATTTAGTTGTAGAACCAACCCTTCTTCAAATGAAATCTTATCAGGAAGCCCCATTCATAACAGAAAAAAAGTGGAGTTGAAGTGGGGTGATGTACCTAGAGTGCTACTAACTCAGCTCTCTCCCTCTCTCGTTTTTCTGAGTCTCTGTGGCACCTCTGCAGAATGATGAACCTTGAGCACATTTTGAAAACCATTTGTCCAGAAAAAAATGGTGGATTGCATAGCCTCAGACAGTTCTCCACAAATATATCTACCCGAACTGAATTTTTATTTTATCCTCTTATTGTATATCAACTGTATTATTTTAAATTTGTACCAATTTTTTAAATCCCTTATTTAGTATATTTCTCTTATTATCGGGCACTGACCTTTCCTTCTACTTCAAAAGTCAACTTATTGTTCTCTCTATAAAAGCAAAGCAGCGCAAAACAAAAACCTAACTTATCCAGGTGCGTCCAAGAAAGAGGTGACTGTTTTCTTATTTAATGCTAATATCTCTACCTGTCCTTAGATCCCATCACTTCCTACCTCTTTGGGGACAGTATTCCATTAGTTACCCCCATCCTTTGAGTCCAGAGCCTATCCCTCTCTATTGGCTCCTTTTCTGTAACCTTAAAAAAGAAAATTCTTTGTCCCAGCAGCCTCTTTTCCCCACTAGCTACTGTGGCTTTCATCTCTCTTGCTAGACTAAGCCTGAAAAAGTAGCTTACATTTGCTAAATTCACTTTGCTTCCCATTCTTTTCTTTTTTTACTTAAATAATTTATGTATAAATTATATATAAAAGTAATACAGTAAGCACCTATGTTTTTACCACCAAATTTAAGAAAAAATATTACAATACAGTTGAAAGCCCCTGTGTACTCTTCCTTTAATGCATCTTTTCCTCCCCTCAAAAGTACCCATTATCCTAAATTTGATGATTATTTCAATACATTTCATTTTTACTTTTACTATATGTCCACAGATTCCTAAACAGTACATAGCTGAACTTTTCAGCTGGAGTACTGTGAATGATTTATAAGTGTCCCAAGATGTTGATCCTCTCAGTCTTTGGAACAGGAAACATTATGACTTGCCTTGTTCATTTAGCCCAGTGTACCATACAAATATTACCATTTTGTGTGTGCCATAATATAAAAAAGTTGGGGAGCACTGACATATAATACTGTCTTGTATATAGTTTTAAAACTTTGTCAATAATAGCATACTATATGTGTTGTGTTTTTTTTAAGTTAACATCACCATATAGTTACAAAATTTTTTTTCTTGTCATGAGGACTTTTAAGATTTACTGTCTTGGCAACTTTCAGATATGCAATACAATATTAGACTGTAGTTGCCATGCTGTATATTATGTCTCCAAAACTTAATTGTTTTATAACTTGAAGTTTGTACCTTTTAACTCCCTTTACCCATTTTGCCCACTGGCAATCAGTTCTCTGTATCTATGAGCTTGGGTTCGGTTTTTCTTAGGTTCCACATATAGGTGAGATTGTATGGTATTTGTCTTTCTCTATCTGACTGGTTTCATTTATCGTAATGCCTGTTGCAAATGACAAGATTTCATTCTTTTTTATGGCTGAAAAATATTCCATCATATATATATATATACACACACAACATTTGTTTATCCATCTGTCGATGGACATTTAAGTTATTTCCATATCTTGGCTGTTGTAAATAATGCTGCAGTGAACATGGGAGTGCATATATCTTTTCAAATTAGTGTTTTCGTTTTTCTTTGAATAAATACCCAGAAGTGGAATTCCTGGATCATATGATAGTTCTATTTTTAATTAATTTTTTTTTGAGGAAGGTTAGCCCTGAGCTAACATCTGGCGCCAATCTTCCTCTTTTTGCTGAGGAATGTTGGCCCTGAACGAACATCTGTGCCCATCTTCCTCTATTTTATATGTGGGACACCTGCCACAGCATGGCTTGATAAGTGGTGCATAAGTCTGTGCCTGGGATCCGAACTGGCGAACCCCTGGCTGCCAAAGCAGAATGCGCAAACTTAACCACTGTGCCACTGGGCCAGCCCCTATTTTTAATTTTTTGAGGACCTGCCATACTGTTTTCCATACTGGCTGCACCAGTTTACATTCCCACCAAGAGTGCACAAGGGTTCCCTTTTCTTCACATCCTCACCAGCATTTATTATCTCTTCTCTCTTTGATAATAGCCATTCTAACAAGTGTGAGGTGATATCTCCTTGTGGTTTTGGTTTGCATTTTCCAGATGATTAGTGATGTTGAGCATGTACCTGTTGACCATCTGTATGTCTTGGAAAAATGTCTATTTAGATCCTCTGCCTATTTTTTAGTTTGATGTAGTCCCACTTGTTTATTTTTGCTTTTGTTGTCAAGTCCAAAAAATCATCACCAAGACCAGTGTCAAGGAGTTTACCACCTATGTTTTCTTCTAGGAGTTTATGGTTTCAGGTCTTATATTCAAGCCTTTAGTACATTTTGAATTAATTTTTATTTATGGTGTAAGATAGTGGTCCAGTTTCATTCTTTTACATGTGCTGTCCAGTTTTCTCAATACCATTTATTGAAGAGACTATCCTTTCCCCATTGTATATTCTTGGCTCCTTTGTCATAAATTAATTGACCACATATGCATGGGTTTATTTCTACGCTCTCTATTCTGTTCCATTGATCTATGTGTCTCTTTTTATGCCGGTACTCTACTGTTTTGATTACTATAGCTTTGTAATATAGTTTGAAATCAAGAAGCCTTCACAGCTTTGTTCTTCTTTCTCAAGATTGCTTTGGCTATATGGGGTCTTTTGTGGTTTCATACAAATTTTAGATTTGTTCTATTCTGTGAAAAATGCTATCAGAATTTTAATAGGGATTGCATTGAATCTATAGATTGCTTTTAGTATGGACATTTTAACAATGTTAATTATTCCAATCCTTGAGCACAGAATATCTTTTTATTTGTGTATTCTTCAGTTTCTTTCATCAGTGTCTGATAGTTTTTGGTGTACAGGTCTTTCATTTCCTTTGTTAAATTTATTCCTCAGTATTTTATTGTTTTTGATGCAACTGTAGATGGGATTTTTCTTAATTTCTCTTTCTGATAGTTGCTAGGATATAGAAACGCAACAGATTTCTATATATCGATTTTATATCTCGCAACTTTACTGAATCATTTATTAATCCTAACAGTTTTTTTGTGGAGTCTTTAGGGTTTTCTATGTATAATATCATGTGATCTGCAAATAGAGTTTTATGTCTTCCTTTCCAATTTGGATGCCTTTTATTTGTTTTTCTTGCCTAATTGCTCTGGCTGGGACTTTCAATTCTATGTTGAATAAAAGTGGTGAGAGTGAGTGTCCTTGTCTTGTTCCTGATCTTAGAGGAAAAGCTTTCAGCTTTTCACCCTTGAGTATGATATCAGCTGTGGGCTTGTCCTATATGGCTTTTATTATGTTGACATATATTCCCTCTATACCCACTTTGTTCACTGTATGTATTCTTTATCCTTTTTTTAGTCAGTCTTATGTTTGTGAGATTCATCCATTTTAATGCAGGTAGCATTTTTTCATTTGTGTTTCATCGATGTGTATGGTATTCTATTATATAAACATGTCACACTTTACCCATTTTCCTATTAATGGATGTTTATTTAGGTAGTCTATAAATTTCTTGCTATTACAAGTAAAGTTGCTATGAAGATTCTTATATGTCTTCTTGTATATTAGTGTTTCCCTAGAAAAGTATGCCTGAGTGAAATTGCTTAGTTATAGAAAATGTTTAGCTTTACCAGATATTGACAAATTGTTTTCCGAAGTGATTATTTACGGTTACCAACAGTTTATGAAAGTTACCTTTACTCCCATCCTTTCTGAAGTTTGGTATTTTCAGTTTTTTGAAGTTTTGCAGTTCCAGAGGTAGATCGTGGTGAAGGTTGCACAACAAGGCGAATATACTTAATGCCACAGAGCTATACTTAACAATGATTAAAATGGTAAATTTTATATTATGTATATTTTAACACAATTTGAAAAGAAGTTTTGCTAGTTTGATGGTTATGAAATCTCACTGTTTTTTATTTGCTTTTTCCTGATTACTAGCGAGTTATCTTTTCATATGCTAAATGTCCATTCGTGGTTTTTTTTTTATTTTTGGAAGTTCTTTTATATATTCTGGATAGTAATCTTTTGTTGATTATGTGTGTTGCATGCATTTTCTCTGTTTATGTCTGTCTTTTCCACTTTTTTAATCATATCTTTTGATAAACAGAAGCTTTTAATTTTAATGTAGTTGAACTTATTTTTTTCCTTTTCAATAGATATTTTGTGTTTTGTTTAAGAAATCTTCCCTAAGACAGTGTCATAACAGTATTCACTTGCATTGTCTTCTAAGAGTTTTAAAGTTTTGCTTTTCACATTTTGGCTTATAGTCTGTTTGATTTGATTTTTATGTTTGGAGTGAAGTAGGTATTCAGTTTTTTCCTCATATGGCTAATGATTTATTACACATTCCTTTTCTTCCCCACTGATCTACCGTGTCGTCACTTACATAGCAAGTTAACATATTTGCTCAAGTCTATTTCTAGGCTATCTGTTCTGTCCTATTGGTCAAATGTTTAGCATTGTATCAGTACTACACTTAAAGCTTTATTATAATAAAGTTATTTAGTTACACAATACCTCCTCCCCCATTCTTCTCCAAAATTGTCTTAGCTATTCTTGGCTCTCTGCCCTTCTCTGCAGTTTTAGAATTAGTTTGTGAAGCTCCACAGTTGGGCTTTTGATTAGAAATGTAGTTATATCTTATCCAAATATAGTCCATTCCTGAAATTGCGTAGATACTGAAGCTTAAGAGAACCTAAGTCTATATTTTATTATTTTAAAAGAGAGAATTAATAAATAGTTCCCAATCCATCAAAAACCTTAAGTAATTTCCCTCCAATTATAAAGTCTTCTGTAAACATCTAGAAGAATCCACCAGGGGCCAGCCCAGTGGCATAGTGTTTAAGTTCACACACTCCATTTCGGCAGCCCAGGGCTCGCAGGGTCGGATCCCAGGTGCAGACCTACACACCACTTATCAAGCCATGCTGTGGTGGCATCCTGCATACAAACCAGAGGAAGATTGGCTACGGGTGTCAGGTCAGGGACAATCTTCCTTGAGCAAAAAAAAGAGAATCCACCAAGATTTTCTGCATAATATAAAGCATTTAAAACACTAGTTACTTAGTCATTTCACACTTACTATACTCATTAGTTGGTATGCTTCTGGACAGAATGCAGTCATACTGGAAAGTATCAGATATTTCTTCTAACGGCTCCAATCATGTACCGTGATGTGAATAAACAATGAGAAAATATGCTAAAGATGCATGATGCATGCAGATCATTCTTAGTTAATAACCACGGCCATTTAAAAATGATAATTTACTGATTGAAGCCTTGCCTAGGTGAGATTTGGTGGTGAGGGATGGAAGAAACACTACTGTTTAGTGGTGGGTCGGGATTTGTGGGAGGGAACTGGTGAAGGGGCTCACATTTGTATCTCAAGAGATGTTTTCTTTTGGGCTTCTGAGACTCCAGAAATAGATGCTGTGGATCATTGTCCAAAGCCTTAGATTAACCAATGAAATGAAAAAAATCTCAAAATGGATGTCTCTTTGTGTTCCCGTTGTGGTTATACAATGTAAACATAAAATATGATCCTGTCAGGAAAATAGCTGAGATACAACTGCTGAGTGGACAGGACAGTCTCTCAGATTCATAAGCACCTTAAATGTGCACTTATGCAAATTCATTATAGTTGTGTTTTTCTTTTTCAATAGTGACTTCTGGGTTAAAAAATGTACAAGTTGTAATAAATATTCAGATAGCAAAAATTCTTCAAGTGAGGAACATTGGATATATAGATTAATTTGGAGAGAGTTGACATCTTTGCAATATTTAGTCTTCTATCCCTGACCATGATTTTATTTCTCTATTTGTTTAGATAGTTTTATACTTTTCTTATAAAGGTATATAGATAAAGAAGAATACTATATATATATATATATATATATATATATATATATATATATCTTATTTATCTGTAGATTCTCTTGGGTGTTGTATATACACAGTCATATTTTCTGAGAATAATGAAATTTTGTTTAATTTTCTTTTCTTACCATGTCAGCTATGGCTCCCTGGACATTGTTAAATAGAAATGGTGATGATAAACATCCTTATTCCTTATTTTAGGTATGATGTTTGCTATGTGTTTTTGGTAGATATCCTTTATCAGATTAAAGAAGTTTCCTACAATAGACAGTGTTGTATAATGGTTAAAAATGGTCGAGTCCAGACTTTCTAGCCAAGTTGCCTGAATTCAGCTCTTAGCATTACCACTTGCTTGCTGTGTGACCTTGGACAAATCACTTAACTTCTCTGTACCACAGTTTGGTCAGCTGTATAATAGTGATAATAATAATCTGTACTTCATTTGGTAGTTGTAAAGACTTAATGAGTTAATATATGTAAAACACTTAAAACTGTGCCTGGCATAAAGTGTAAGTGTTATGTGTTAGCCATTTTTACAGTTACTATAACAAATCCTCTTTTGCTAAGAGATTTTTTGTTTTCAAATCATGAACAGGTATTGAATTCTTATTTATTTAACTGTGTGATAGTCTCATTGGATTTTCTTAAGCACATTAATTAATATTTGTTAAGCTTATTAGAGTGTCAGATTTATGCTATGACTAGAATTTAATTTGTATGGCTTTTTAAGCCTTGGCGTATTTAGTGGTAGTTCTCATTTTGCACTTTTTTCTGGATGGCCTTTTAAGAAGCTTGGTTAGTGACTTTGCCTTCCTGACTATTCACACTTATATAAACCTATTGTAATCATGAAACAATCTGTTACCTACTGTCAGGGAAATGTGTTTTTATACTTAGCGCAATTTCTTGATGGAAGTAGATTACCTTGTCTCTATTTTGGTATTTTACTAACAGATTAGTAGTCTATTTATAATTCTGAGACAAGGTGAAGAGTTATTAGATGAAGAAGCAGTTTTGGGAGAATTTACCAAGACAAGAAATTTTGTTTCTTTGGTCCTCTTTTGAAAATTCACTAATGTTGAAAAGTCTGTGTGGGAACAAACTTTATAGAGTTATTTGTATACAGCTGGGACTGAATTTATGAACTGCTTTTCCAACTTGCTAAAAAGCTAAAGATTGACAACCCCTTTCATACTGCATTATCCAGCTTGGCTTTTAACTCCAAGAGAACTGTGTTCACAAATTGATGCTCTGTTCCTTTGGGGTTGGTATAGAAGCATTAAATTGTACTAAAATATTCATATGTGAGTGCATTAGCTGAAAGCAATTGATGTTCTATTCCCAAGAGGACAAAGAGAAATGCTGTATGGACCTGTAGTCCAGAAAACACCCTGAGCATGCTTCTTAAAGGTAATTACGTGGCCTGGATGATCAAAGCCCTTACAGTGAAGCTTAAAATGACAAAGGAGAAGTTGTAGAATTTATAAACTGTGGTTTGAATTATAAATTGTTTGGTCGTGCAATAGGTAAAAACTTATTGGCTAAAAATTAGTTCTGACTGTATCTTTGAATTCTAATTATCTTTGATTTATTTCTTAGCTAATTTTTATCAGACTGATTTTGCTAAAGCATTTATTCCAGAGGACCAATATCAGTGGTTTTTTATCTATTACCATTTTACATATAAAGTTGAAATTTTTAAGTTTTGGAGAGAGTCTATTGAATTCTTTTACATATATAACTGTTTAAAAGCATGCCACTGATATGATAAATTGACATGTCTTGTAGATAGTCTAATTTAACAGCTGGCATGAAAATCAATAAGAGTAGACAGCAAATCTTTGTTGTAGCTATCTTGGTGTGGTAACTTGAAAGGAATAAGACTATTCTAAATTTCTATTCTTATTCTAACCGCATTTTTGGCTCTTTTATATAAAAGCTAATTTATTTTCTCATGTATAGTTTTAGATATGGTAAACATGCATGTGAATGTCAGAGAACGTAAGACACTGTACTAAAAGGAAATGTTTATTCAGTGGATAATTGATCACTTAGCATAGGTAATTCAATCCTTATCTTCACTTAGGGCCGAAGATATAAGTACTAAGATCTGGTACAAAAGAACATTTTAATAACTTGATTTAATATTATTATATATTAACATTAACCAAACAGTCCAAAAAGGAATTTGGGAAATTGCATTTGGGGCAGGGGGATGTATTCCATTTCCTTAAAGTGAGATTATTTAGAGGGTCTCTAGTTAGGTTGGATGAATGGCAAATTTATTATTTTCTTACAGGCATTATTTTCTGCCTTGCTTTCCATGTTATTTTTGGCAGTATTTCCATATTCCACAATACCTACTCAAATTTTTGTAACTTTGGAAGGTGCTTCAAGGAGTCTTTGTGTAACTTGGGCTGAACTTCACAACTCTGGTTGCTTTTTTTAAAAAATAAACTTGATTTTTTAGAACAGTTTTAGATTTTTACACAAAAATTGCAAAGATAGTACAGAGAATTCCCATAAATCCTGTACCTGGTTTTCCCTATTATTGTTACTTTTTTAATGTTATGCTTTTGTAATTGTCAAAACCACAAGATTTTAGAATTAAATTTTTGAAGATGGAGAATTGGGTGAAGGTTTCTGTCGAGGTGATAACTTTCTAATGAATTTTTATTGTGGTAAAATCTAGCAAAATTTGTCATTTTAACCATTTTTAAGTGTATAATTCAGTGGCATTAATTATATTCACAATATTGTGCAACTGTCACCATTATCTATATCTCAAATTTTTCATCACCCTAAACTAAGAAACTCTATATCCATTAAGCAATAACTCTCATTCCCTCCCACCCCAGCCCCTGGTAATTCGCTAATCTACTTTGCCTCTGTGATTTTGCCTATGCTGGATATTTCATAAAAGTGAACTCACACAATATTTGTCCTTTTGTGACTGTCTTATTTCATTTAGCATGTTTTCAGATTTTATCCATGTTGTTGCGTGTATCAGAACTTCATTGCATTTTATGGCTGAAAAAATATTCCAATAATATTCCATAAACAGTTTGTTTATCTATTTATCTGTTAATAGATACTTGTGTTGCTTTGTTTTCACCTTTTGGCTCTTGTGAATAATGCCGCTACAAACATTCACATACAAGTATCTGAGTCCGTGTTTTCAATTCTTTTACGTATATACCTAGCAGTAGGATTGCGGGGTCATGTGGTAATTCTATGTTTAGCTTTTTGAGGAACCTCAGAACTGTTTTCCAATGGTTACTTTGTAGCTCTCATGAACTCCTTGGCCTGGAAGTTATCTTAATTTTAGATTAAACATCAAGAAAGGCTGTGCGTAAACAATGGCCTAACTCGTATTAATTTTGGGAAAGAGGCACCTGGTGAGTGAAAAGAATAGTACTTGGAAGTCAGGTTCTAGTGCCAGCTCTGTTTCCTGGGACCTTGATTTTTTTATTGATAAAGAGTTGCATAGATAATCTTAGAGGTTCCTTACTGCTCCAAAATTCTACATAGCTATGTGTAATTTAGCGTGTTCTAACTATTTGGATCAATTAAAGAACCTTACTGATAAAAAATTTGACAGTGAAACTTTTTATTTGACCTGCTAAAATGCAAAGCTTTGTAATAGACTGATCATATATCTATTTTAATGTCGTATACCCAACTATTTCAATGTAAATTAATCTGAGTAATTTTAGCAAAGTATATGATATACTTGGCTTTCTATCATTCCAGGTATACTTGAGGAATATTTTTCCACGGTGGAAAATCTGTGAGTTAGTATAGAAGCTAATTGGGTAAATACTAAGCATTTAATTGCAAAATAGTAAAAAAATTATATTTTATTGTAAAAATATTTTCCTAAGAAAAAACTTATTTCAGGTCCTATGCATCTATGTAATCAAAACCTGCAATTAAAAAGTACTACTAAAAGGTCAAGAGCTGAAATTTCACTTTTTCTGGTTTACATTTTAACATTTGCATTGCAAGTCACAGTATATTAGTTAATGTCCTTGTTTTTTAAAAAAAAATCTTTAACTTTATATTTGAGCAACTGAGTTATTAAATTTACATTTTGAACAAAAATAGTGAAATACGTAATGAAGCATATGCTACTGATATAAATTGCCATCTGCTTTGGGCATATTATAACTAGGCTGGTTGTGAAGAAGACATTTGGCTTCTCCTGGCAAAAAAGGTGGGCCAGTAGAAAGAATATTGAGGAACTAATATCTAATGAGTTGGATGTCTAATGAATTTAGGGTTTCAAAGAATCTTTGACTAAAAAGTCCAAGCTTCATATTCTCTGCCCAATAAGCACCAAGTCCATCTACTGAGCCATGGAATGTCCATTCATGTGAGAAACCTTCAAAGGCTAGATGAGGACTGCTGCTTTTTCTTCTAAGTGAGTTTCCTGGCTTTGCTTCTACATCTTTCCCATTAATAGTTATTTGAAACAAGATATTGACTTCATTGAAAGCCAGGTCAAAGTTTGTATCCAAAAGTGTTATCTGTCAGTACAGGTTACATAAATTAAAACAAACATACATCAAGAACAAACGAAATAATTTCCGAATCTTACCTCTTCTGTGAGTCAGTCTCTTTGATGGCCTTGTAGCTAGTACATGTGTGTGGAGGGCCTGCGTTAGAGGTACTCCGGCTGTGACATGCAAGTGGGTGGTAGAGAGAGAAATCTAAAGAGTGTAGCTTATGTCCCTATTCAGGATAAGGAACCCAGAGCTAATGGACCAACTGATACTTCTAGTAACGTGGGATAAAAACTATGCTAGCTAAAATTGATATTTTTTAATACATAAACTTAAGTTAGCTGTTCATCTCATCTCGTTTTAGTGATTTTTCTCTAAGATAAATATATTTACTGAAGTTTTAATAGACTAGTGACTTCAGTTAAAGCATATTACCAGTACTGTCACAATACTGAGTTATTTGTGGTGTAGTAGAAAAAGTACTGAATTTGAAATCAGTGGACTTGGGTTAAGAAGCCTGCCTTTTACTAGGTGTGTATAACCTTGGACAACTCACCAAGCCTACCCGAGCCTGTGCTTTCTCTTCTCTAAAATGGGAATAACTTCTTACCCCTTAGAGTTATTGTCATAGTTAAGTGAGATAGTGTATATCAAGTACAGCATGATTACTAGCATATATACAATTCATCTAACTGTGATGATTAATATGCCATCTTGAATCCTGATAACCTGAGCTAGTCCTAGTATAAGATCATTGTCTGATGGGTAGGACATACTTTGAGCTTCAAACCAAGAGTATGGGTAAAGTCCTCCATTCATGAAAACTCAGTTTAGCCATAATCCTGCCTGAGAATTTCATATACAGATAGCTGGTTGCGAAAGAGCCACAGTTATGCTTTGCATTTTGGGGCCTCTTCCAAAAAGAGCAGAGACTTAAACACAATTTGACAAAGAGAGGAAACAGTTTGGCCTTTTAAATGAGCAGCAGAAAGATATATAGCAATATTAATGCACAGGAGACTTGCAGTAGTTAGAAAATATAGTTTGGTTAATCTACTTCTCAAAGAGACATTCATTATTTGCTGTGATTAATTCCATTTAACTCCTCACCTGGCATTTGGCCTGTGTATGTGTATTCTGTTTTAGCTGTAACAGTTGCTGTTTAAGGTTATGCCTCTGTAGCCTTCTGAGTAAAGAAGGTTGAGAGAGCATTTGCTTTTTTGTAGAACTGTTGTCCTGAGGCAGTCATAGGGGTTTTGTTTTTGAGCACATAACATTGCATCTCTGAACTCTAGTTAGAACTACTTATAAATTTTTAAATTTCTTAAAAAAAATTTTTTTTTAAAGATTGGCATCTGAGCTAACCTCTGTTACCAATCTTTTTTTTTTCTTCTTCTCCTTCTCCCCAAAGCCCCCCAGTACATAGTTATATATTCTAGTTGTAGGTCCTTCTGGTTGTGCTATGTGGGACGCCACCTCAGCATAGCCTGACGAGTGGTGCCATGTCTGCGCCCAGGATCCGAACTGGCAAAACCCTGGGCCACCGAAGCAGAGCATGTGAACTTAACCACTCGGCCACGGGGCCAGCCCCTCTTAAAGAAATTTGTTTTTAAGATTTTATTTTTCCTTTTTCTCCCCAAAGCCCCCGGTACATAGTTGTATAAATTTTTTAGTTGTGGGTCCTTCTAGTTGTGGCATGTGGAATGCTGCCTCAGTATGGCTTGATGAGTGGTGCCATGTTGGCGCCCAGGATCTGAACCAGCGAAACCCTGGGCCGACGAAGCAGAACGTGCAAACTTAACCATGCAGCCATGGGGCTGGCCCCTAAAATTTTTATCTTTGAAGAAATGTAGTTTTTTATGTTCCTTCCCCAACTCTATCTAGAAAGGGAGATGGTTGATAGAAAAGAAATTTTAAACCTGATTTTTAAAGAGATGGAGCAATATTGGCTTGGTTTTTCTGCTCTGAAAGCTCCAGGTTTAACCACTCTGCTCATATTCACATTTCATATAAACAAAAGAGTAAATGTTTAAATCTTTCCTTTCTACTTTGTTTAAAGAAAAGCAGATCTGAAGTTGCTGCAAGCAGAAAACTGTTCCAATTCCAGAAAAAAGTGAATGTGTGAGTTTATATCATAAACTCATGTAATTTCAACTTCATATATATATATATATATATATATATATTTTTATATGACCCATTTGATGTCTTGGTACTTGTATCTGGGATATATATCCCTGTACGAATATTGTGTTAGAATTTTGTAAAGAAATTCACTCCAGCATCCTAGGCCAGCCAGCACTGTCTAGGAAGTTGGGCAGAAATTCTAACTTTATAGCTAGCACTAAATGCAAAAAGGAAATTACCAAGTATCAGTGAAAAGAAATTTTCCCAGTACATTATCCCAGAAGAATTGTATCAGTTAATAACAACTTTCCTTGATATAGTAATAGTTACTATTACTGAACTATAGTAATAGTTTAAACTGCTCAAGTTTAAACTTTTATGATACTTGGTTGTCTTATGCCTTCTAGTTTAAAGATTTAATGATCATTTAACAATAATAATAATAGTATTAATAGTAATATCTAACATATTTTGAGCACTTCATATGTTATTTAATAATCACAACAATCCTATTAACTGTAGGTGTTTATCTCCATTTTACATATGAGAAGAGTGAGCCTTTGAGAGGTTAAAAGTAACTTACCTGAAAACACAGGTGGTAAGTGGAAGAGTCAGGATCTGAATCCATCTCTCTCTGATCTTATTTATTTAGTTATAATAGTGATTAAATAAATGTAGTAATTTCTTGTACTTGCTCACTTTCAACTTTTTGAGATCTAAGTCATTAATTTTCTAGCATCTTATTTCCTAATATATTTTTAAGGTTATAAATATTTTTCTAAGTACCACTTTAGCTACATCTCACAGGTTCTCATATCCTCTGCCTTTTTTTGGTGTTCCAAGTATTTTTTAATTTCCTCTCTAATTTTTTTTAACTCAGATGAGTTAAATAATCTTTTTTGAGAAGTGAGTTTTTAAAGATAGATTTTTTGGGTTCTTCTAGAGTTTTAAAAATATATATAACTTACTAGAGAACAAAATTTGATAGTTTCTTTTCAGAGCATAAATTTGCTATATTAAACCAATAGTTTTCATCTGCTTTTGATTTTCCTTTTGGTCCACACTACCTGAAATTTGATGGATTTTTGTCATCTATTTGTGACTCTCTGTTGGCTGCTCTCTTATTTAATCTTGCTGCCTCTCATGCTGGTCTTCAGCTTTTTCACACTGTGGACTTTCCTTTTTGGTTCTCTTCCCACAGAGTTTAAAACAACCTATCATTGATCTTGTGAGCCAATATAAGCAAAACAGACACATGAGACTAATATTCTATCTCCAGATCTACTATCAGACCATGCTCCACAGTACCCTTATAGAGCTTGTAAGAAGGCTCTTCTTTAGCTTGTCCTAAAATTATTTTGGATCTGTGCTGTCCAACACTGTAACCACTAAGCCACACATGGCTGTTGGGCACTTGAAATGTGGCTAGTCTGAATTGAAATTATATTATCCAAGTTAGTTTCGCCTGTTTGTTTTTACTTTATTTAATGTGGCTAATAGAAAATTTAAAATTAAATATGTGGCTCACAATATATTTTTATTTTATATTTCTTTTTGATTTCACAACAGTGTTAGGCAAAAGTCACAATGCGTGAGTAAGAGGGAACCTTGTCCTTAGATTCAGCACTGAAATCCTCTGGAGAGCAGGACTCAGATAGTACCTCTTGGAATTCCAGGTTTCTTGCACAAGGTTTGGGTAAAGCAGGAGTGATGTTAGTACATACTTCCTTCTGAAAAAGGCAGCCAAAACCCAAATCATCCACCAGAGAATACTCTGGTCATGTTGATTCCACAGATTGGTTAGATTTCTGTAAAAGAATTAAGATTTCATTCCAGTCATCTTTCTGTTTCTTAGACATGCAGGTTTGTCATCAAGCTAGGACCAATAAAACCTGCTTTTAAAAGCTTGTTCTGTCTGAGGGACTAAGGGAGCAGGAACAGATGGGGTGGGCTGCAAAAGTGGGCTCCTGTTTGGCGGAGGGTAGAGATGACTACAGAGGAATATCGTCCCCTGATCTGCTTCCTGCTTCTAAAAGCCTTTCCACTTCCCCGTGGCAGGTACAGAAAGTGAGGGGTTGCACGAGAGATTAGAGCTCTATCACACTTTGATTTTTTTCCTATATTGGATTACAGATTTTTATGATCTTACCCTGTTGTTAGGCTGTAGCTTCTTGAGAACATGGACAAAGAATTAGTTGTCTTTATATTACCTTTAAGGTACAACAACATCAACATCAGAAAAATCATAGTTAACCAATGCCTCTCAACTTTTTACTGCTATGGCACACTTAGAAGATTACGGTATTTGTACCACGGGAGCTTCTGACTGTCCTGCACTCCTTCTAGTCCATATAACTCTTTTGTATGAATTAGGAAAAAAGTACCTCTTTCTCAAGTTACTTTACTGCCACCTGTTGGAAAATTATTGTAATAAAAATGCAGATCTATAATGACTGTGATATGAATGATGCCTCCCTCCAGAGTTGTTCAGTGTACAGCCTGCTCAGCTGTACCTGGTAGCCCTAAGACCGTGCCAGGAGCCCATCTGGTCACCCAGTGGGCTGAGAGAATCAATATTTGAGTAAATTTCAGCTCATGAGTGGCACACCACTGTCTTTGGGAAAACATACTGTGCTAAGGACTGAGGCCTCGCAGTAACCCTATGATTTAAGGTTTCTTCTAAGCCCGGTTTTTCAGATGAGCAAGCTGAGGCATAGGTAACATAGATAACTGGCCCACAGTCACAACTGTACAAGTCTGAGCTGGCATTTAACCCTAGGCAGTGACACTTCAGAGCCTAGGTTCTTAACTGCAGTAATAGACTCCTCTTGCAAACCTCTGTTAAACCGCACTGGATGCATCAGTTTCCAAGCCCTATTCCTGATTCCATCTCAGCCCATTGTAAAGTAGTTTAGACCTCTGCCCCTGAGTTCCTTGGATGAGTCTATAGCTAGAGTCTTTTTTTAGATTTTGGCAAAAGAAGAGGGATTTGTACTTTGTTCTACTGGTCCTTGTTTATATTGAAGTAAGTGCTATTCCTTCTTTATATTTCAGAATAACCTTTGGTCGTTTTACCACCCTGTTGCTTGACTTCTTCCCACCAGTCCCCATTCCTGATTCCAAACTGCTACCAGCTGTGTAGGTTGATCTAGTCTCTTGTTCTTATAGCTTTGTTCAGGCTGCTAGGATTTTATCTCCAGGACTACCCCTCCTTCTTTCTGTGTCTGTTACTTTCTTTAATCCCACCTCTTTTTGAACTCTTAATTGCTGTTGCCTCCAACATTGCCTGTCCTTTTCTCTCCAAATGATCTTTCTTGCTTTCTATCTGATTTAGAAGGAAAGTGCCTCAGGGCAGGGATTGCCTTGTTCGTTGTGAGGCAATGTCTTAAGTGCTCCATAAATTAGCATCTGTGGAGAATTTTGTACATAGTAATTATTATTATTGAAATACAAAAATGCTTTCTAAACCATGAGGAAGCATCCTATGATATTAGTCTAATTGTGTGTATATGTTTTTTAAAAAAGAAGAAAAAGCCTCTCTTCCTGCCTGAGAGAGCTATCAGACCTCAGAACAGCAGCCAAAATACCAGGACTTGTTCTGGGCTATTATTTCAATGTTTTTTTATTTATTCAGAGAACTGTGTTTGCAAGACAGTAAAATAAGGTCCTGCTGGTCATGTGGACGTACTGGGACTATTTATTCTGGTCAGAAAGGCAGGAAAGGGCCTGGAACTATCTGCTTTGGCCCAGTCTGTGTGACTTAGTGACATTTAAGGTTGAAGTCAAGGCTGTTCATCTCTTGGGGGGTTTAAAGTAAATTTCATTTATATAAATGTCTATTTCCAGAGTGAATCAACATTTTTATTAGCATTTTTATGATGCAAGTGGAGACTTGTTGAATTTTAATGTAGACATATATGTCAGAAGGACTCATTTACAGAACTATTGATCCTTTCCAATGCTGACTGAAAATATACTTAGAAGAGAAGTTAGTGAGTCGGTTTCGGTCTATCTGAATAACTTGCTTTAAAAATCTTTACCACTGTTCACCTGGTTTTCCTGAATGTGAGATTTAGTAAGTACATTTGGATTAACAATTTAAGGAATATCTTTTTATGAAAGAAATACTAGTCAGAATAAACTGAAATGGGGGTCGGCCTGGTGGCGCAGCAGTTACATGCGCACAGTCCGCTTCAGCAGCCCAGGGTTCGACTGTTCCCTGTGTGGACATGGCACCACTTGGCAAGCCATGCTGTGGTAGGTGCCCCACATATAAAGTAGAAGAAGATGGGCCTGCATGTTAGCTCAGGGCCAGTCTTCCCCAGCGAAAAGAGGAGGATTGGCAGCAGTTAGCTCAGGGCTAATCTTCCTCAAAAAAAAAAAAAAAAAAAAAAAGAATAAACAAATGATGTTAAAATTATCAATTGAAGTTACCTGTAAATCTCCAATAGAAAATAGTGGTGCTTTTTCAAAGAAAAGCCTGTTTATCACTTGTATGAATGTCCATGTCTGATGAGACAGTATAATGACAAGGCCTCATTGCATTGTCCAACTCTGTATGGTCATAATTGACGCATTGGATAGGTTTAAGATAGTATCATGGAGCAGGGATTGCTTTTTATCCTCACCCATACGTTTTACTTTCCACAGTATACTTTTCCACCCTAAGACACAGTCTCTTTAGGCCAAATTGCTCTTACTTATCTTCAAGCTTTTGATGATAACTATAGAGCAAGTTGAATTGGAAAACAAGCCCAGCTCATTTTCAGATGATTAACTTACTTTGGGGACTAGGTTGTTTCCTTTTCCAGGGTACACAGTGGTATCTTGTGCTCTAGAAGCAGGTGGACACTTTATGCCTTTAAAGATAAGGCCCAGGGATATACCATCAATGTGCTGGATAGAGTTACAGGTTTCAGGCTGCAGGGATCATCTATTCTAGTGGTTCTCAGCTCTCACTGCACATTAGAGTATCCTGGGGAGCTTTTTTAAAAAGCTCCAATGCCAGGGCTATGCCTCCGCTGTTTACAATTGGGAAAACCGAGAGAGGGGGAAATTGACTTGTATACAGCCTAACACACTTAGGTGTTATGAAAAATCATAGTATTAGGTGGCAACGACATTATTCCCAGATCCTAGTTGAAATGCTCTCTTATTTTGGAGTGAGCAGTGGTTAAATTAGATCATGAGCAGTGCAGAAACAAGGTGGGACCATCTGACTTTCTCATTGACTTTGAAGTATCTGCCCTGTAGTAAAACTGAATGTGGCAGAGCCACCTTCAATGCCGTCCATGTTATTGATATTGAGGGGAGACTTTTTTGTCAGTTGCGACAAATTTGTAGTGTCAGTTTTGGTTACATGGTAGGTGCACCCTCTACCCAAGCCAGGACTTGTTAGTTCAGTTTACATGTGGGAAAAACTTTTCAGTTGAAGCTTTAATTATACTTAGTAGACGGAATGAAGCAGTTAAGCTCTTCTAATTAGGCACTTATTAATTGGTTTTTCATGATGATAGTTTTAATTTTCAAACATGGATACTTGAAGATTTTTAGATAAGGGGACAGAGAGAAGCAGTCAGTTGTCATTCCCTTGGTAATTATTGGGGGCAGAGAGGTAGGAAGAAGTGCAAATATCACCAAAATTTATTTAGAAACTACAGTGTGGGGGCCGTTTTGTTAGATGCTGGAAATTAAAAGGTTCAGCCTATGCTTTCAAGAAGTTTGTTGTTTTTTACTTAGGGATATTGTGTGTGTGTGTGTGTGTGTGTGTGTGTGTGTGTATGTACTTAGAATCTCTTGAGACTGATTTGTATTTTTGGTTTTTCTAAATACAAAGTTTAATAAATATATCCTAATTACCGTTTTAACAAATATCCTTTTATGAGAAGGCAAACAACTAAGTCAAAATATATTCTAATACATGTGAGTATAAGTGTTGTATGTTAATATACAATGTGTGTATATTGTGAATGGGTATATACTGTGGTGAGTTGAAGTATGATATCCAAATGAGCAGCATAGACAAAAAGTGCTACCTCACAGGAACCTGTGAGATAAAGTCCAACAATTGATGTAAAATGCTTTGCACAGTGGTTGACACATAGTTAATGCTCAACAATTCTCATTATCCATGTATTTATTATTATACCACCACTACTATAGGAATTCAGAGGAAAAAGAGGACTGTAGGTTAGGGAGATCAGGGAAGGAGGAAAGTATAATTTAAGTAATATCCATTGCATCTATTTTATTTAAAATAGCTTTTGCCTACGACTTGAATTACTAATAGCAAATACTTTGGAAGGTATTATATAATATAATATAAACACATGTTAATTATATGGTCTCTTTTGTTTCAGGAACTTTACATTGCTGTAGGAATATCTGGAGCCATCCAACATTTAGCTGGGATGAAAGACAGCAAGGTGACTACACAACAGTAATGATGCTAAGAGAAAAACGTTTTGTATTCTAAAATTTGAGTTTCACTGTATGTTTCCATGTAGTACAGTGTGTGTAGTTGAACCGTTCACATTAACACAGATGTAGGAACTGAAAGAAATATAAGCTACTATTCACTGCCTGAAAATACACCATTGGTAGGAGACGCAATGCTTTGTCATAGAAAAAGACCTAAACCTGAGTCCCCGCTCCATGCTAGCTTACCACATGACACATCCTGTCTGTACTTCAGTTCTTTGTCTACCAAATGCAGGTGTTGGATGATGATCTCTAAGGTCCCTTTCAACTCTGACAGTCTATGGATCGAAATTGTGGGGCAAAAACAACATAATGAGGTTCTGAGCATCTAACAAATTTTATGAGGTTCTGATCCCTGGTTCTTTATCTGCTTCACTCTAGTCCCCGAACATTCCCACCCTCATACGTCAGCAAGGCCCCTCTTCTTGGGTTGTTACTAAAGTGTAGCTGATACATTTTGGGTTGGAGCATCTTAATTCCTCAGTAATTGTCAAAAATACAGTGTATAGAGCAAACACTTGGTTTTATCTTGCTCCATGGTCTGTATCTGGAAGTCCTGTGTAATTACTCTGTGAACATACATTTCAGAATATGACACATTAATTCATGCATAACAATGTACAGTTTGAATTATGAACTCAGTCTTTCATGAAGTCACAGATGCCTCTGACACTCCTGCTTTTATCCATTCAGATGGAAGTTTGATATAAAAGGTAATAAAACTTTTAATAGGTTTAACTTCTAGCTTGAAAAAAATGCATGCACTACCTCCTTGTAACCTCTAAATGAATTGGCCCCAAACCAGTCAGATTTCACAGTTGGATGGCAGGTTTCTTTATCGAGCTATGAAAACAGCAGTGCCAATGGGGAAAATGTTGTTGCTGCATTAAAGAAAAAATACCACTCCAACACCAGCAACCTTAAAACATATTTTTAGCCAGACCAGTTCAGACATATCTAGAATTCTGCTTCTCTAAATTAAAGATTCTGCCTGCCAAGAAGATCCTGGTGAAAATTCTCATTCCATGCCAACAGGGATTTGGATTAGGGGAGAGATGGACTAGATAGTATATGTCAAAGCAAAAAGGGAACAAAGCATAAGAATAAACTTGAGCCAAGACTTTGTCTCTCCATCCAGTCAACAAATATTTATTAAGCATGTACCTTGTACTAGACACTGGGGATGCTTAAATGAAAAAGACATAGTCCCTGTCATCACTGTCTTGTGTGGGAGACACAGCAATCTCTGGTTGTAATTTGGTTAAGCTCTAAAATAGGATATTAGAGTGACTGGTTTAAATCTGATAGTTGTATTGCATACAAGCTGCAGTTTTAATTAGCATTGTGGTATAGTTGAAAGAATATGAGATTTGATTGTTCTATCAAATGAGTCCATGTAATGAAAGCAGTTTTCGAACTATGTACATATTAATATGGTTGAATACAGTCTGTGCTTTAAATGCTCTGTAAGGAAGAAGAGCATGAATTTATAAGGACATATTAAGAGAGCTCTAGGGCGCAAGGAATATTTTATCACAGTTATTTACTGTTGATAATTTAAGAGTATTCTTCTAATAATCTGAAAAACTGTAGCCAACCCAAATCTTTTTCTTACATACTTTAGTGGTTCCTTGCCCACAGTTATATGCTCTTTAAAAATAACTATATAGTGGGATGGAAAAGCTTTTATATGATTAAACTGTCAGATGTTTGACTAGGTGGCTTCTAGGAAAATCATTAACCATTGTTAAATAAATCTCTGCTAGTAGCTGTGAAGCAGGCTGCCCATTCCCAGAAGTGAAACACCTCAATACAAATCAATGCCTGTGACTTAAAATGTTTATTCTTGTGACTTTGGATTTGAGTCTCATATTGAAACCATCATTTATTGTCTCTGACCACACATCTTTTAATATATATGGCATATTTCTCTGGATTGGTAGAGACCTAAACTACACTATGCTCCAAACTCAGATATTCTGGATTATTCTGCCCATCTTTTTGAGGGGCTCCTAAGAGGCCCATCTTTTTGAGGGCCTCCTGAGGGGCCCCTCTAGAGGAATTAAACATATGTTGTATAGCCTATATTTTAAGTCAGACTATATCAAAATACTTTTTAAATGTGTTTCAGCTGTTTTCATGAGATAGAGTAATAGGCAGGTAGAAAGTTAATTTTACTTCTAGAGATTTGAATTATTATAATCTACCATCTATTAAAATAATACCACTTAGAGTCAAAACTCTAATTTTACTTTAATTGCAATGGTGTTAGAAGCATCTGCGGGCTGGCCCCGTGGCCCAGTGATTAAATTTACATGCTTTGCTTCGGCGGCCTGAGGTTCGCCCATTTGGATCCTGGGTGAAGAGCAGCACACCGCTCATCAAGCCATGCTGTGATGGCATCCCATGTAGAAGAACTAGAATGGCTTACAACTAGGATATACAGCTATGTACTAGAGCTTTAGGGAGGAAGAAAAAAAAAGAGAGAAACATTGGCAACAGATGTTCGCTCAGGACCAATCGTCCTCACGAAAAAAGGAAACAGTATCTATGGGCGAATACCCATATATAAATAAATTTGTTAATAAAAGAATAATTGGTAAACACGGCACCTTTTTGACAAAGTGACTATTATTCATTAATCTTACTAATCTGTCATTATAATCTTTTACATTTAAATCTTTTATAGGACATGAGAGGAACTTTTAACAGTTTTTGTAGGAGATGTAGTAATTTACTTGTTTTATTACATTTATTTACTACATACATAAGGACTTAAGCTTTTTTGTTTTAAAGCTCTCTTTTACTAACAGGTTGACTAAATAGTTAACTTTTATATTCCCACAGTAGACCCAGTATGATAATTTTAAAATACTAAATAGAATATATGGGAGATTAATAGTTTGAGCTACAAAGGATATGAATTAGGGTGTGGATTTCTTACTCTTCTTTTTTTTAAGTTGAAATCTAACATTTACAATCACAAATTTAAATTTATATGTTACTAATAGGAGATGGAAATAATTTTATAAGTGAGATAAGCTGAGAATTGACTCATATAATCATAATGAATATCTCATGATTTGATAAAGTAGACTTCTAACTTATTGAATAAGAGCACAACAAATATAAAGTAAGTTACTTAATTTTTCATCCATGGATTTTATTCACTATATCTAAAAGTTTTCAATGACCTCAAAACTTTCCAATTATATTTTGTTTTTTTATTTTAAGTCAAATTATTGAGGTATAATATACATACAGAAAAATTTTTAGTATACTCCACTTCAAAAAAATTTTTTTGTGGTGAGATATACATAAAATTTGTCATCTTAACTATTTTATTTTTATTTTTTTATTGAGTTCATAATAGTTTACTTCAGTGTGAGATTTCAGTTTTATATTATTTCTGGACTATCACAACAGAGGTGCTCCTCTTCACCTCCTGTGCCCACTCCCCACCCCTCTTCCCCTGGTAACCGCTGAACTGTTTTCTTTGCCATGTGTTTGTTCGTATTCCACATATGAGTGAAATCATCTGATGTTTGTCTTTCTCAGTCTGGCTTATTTTGCTTAGCATAATTCCCTCCGGGTCCTTCCATGTTGTTGCAAAAGGTAGGATTTTAGCTTTTTTTATGACTGAGTAGTAGTCCATTGTATATATATATCCCACATCTTCTTTATCCAGTCATCAGTCGATGACCACGTGGATAGTTTCCATGTCTTGGCTATTGTGAATAGGGCTGCAGTGAACTTAGGGGTGCATATGTTACTTTAGATTGTTGATTTCAAGTTCTTTGGGTAGGTACCCAGTAGTGGGATAGCTGGGTCATATGGTCATTCTACTTTCAGTTTTTTGAAGAATCTCCATACCGTTTTCCATAGTGGCTGCACCAGTTTGCATTCCCACCAGCAGTGGATGAGGGTTCCCTTCTCTCCACACCCTCTCCAACATTTGTTATTTTCAGACTTACTGATTATAGCCATTTTAACAGGAGTCAGGTGGCATCTTAGCGTAGTTTTGCTTTGTATTTCCTGGATGATTAGTGACGTTGAACACCTTTTCATGTGTTTATTGGCCATCTGTCTATCTCCTTTGGAAAAATGTCTGTTCATATCCTCTGCCCATTTTTTGATCGGGCTGTTTTTCTCTTGTTCAGTTGTGTGAGTTCCTTATATAGTATGGAGATTAACCCCTTGTCGGATATATGATTTGCAAATATTTTCTCCCAATTGGTGGGTTGTCTCTTTTCGAATACCATGTCTTCTCAGACAAGGGAAACAAAAGAAAAAAGAAAGAAGTGGGAGTTCATTACACTAAAGCGCTTCTGCAAGGCAAAAGAAACTAGGATCAAAACAAAGATCCTTTTAAGTTCGATGTCAAAGAGTATATTACCTATATTATCTTCCAGGAGTTTTACGGTTTCAGGACTTATCTTCAAGTGTTTGCGCCATTTTGAGTTTATTTTTGTGTATGGTGTGAGATAATGGTCTACTTTCATTCTTTTGCATGTGGCTGTCCAGATTTCCCAACACCATTTACTGAAGAGACTATCTTTTCTCCATTGTATGTTCTTGGCACCTTTGTTGAAGATCAGCTGTCCGGAGATGTGCAGTTTTATTTCTGGGCTTTCAGTTCTGTTCCATTGATCTGTGCACCGGTTTTTGTACCAGTACCATGCTGTTTTGATCACTACGGCTTTGCAGTACATTTTGAAGTCAGGGATTGTGATGTCTCCAGCTTTGTTCTTTGTTCTTGGGATTGCTTTAGCAATTCAGGGTCTTTTGTTGCCCCATATGAATTTTAGGATTCCTTGTTCTGTGTCCATGGAGAATGTCACTGGGATTCTGATTGGAATTGCATTGAATCTGTAGATTGCTTTGGGTAGTATGGACATTCTAACTATGTTTCTCCTTCCAATCCGTGTGTGTGGAATCTCTTTCCATCTCTTTATGTCATTATCAATTTCTTTCAGTAATGTCTTATAGTTTTCATTCTATAAGTCCTTCACCTCCTTGGTTAAATTTATTCCTAGGTACTTTATTCTTTTAGTTGCAATTGTAAATGGAATTGTATTCTTGAGTTCTCTTTCTGTAAGTTTGTTATTAGAGTATAGAAATGCAACTGATTTTTTTAAGTTGATTTTGTAGCCCACAACTTTACTGTAGTTGTTAATTATTTCTAATAGTGTTCTGATGGATTCTTTAGGGTTTTCTATATATAAGATCACGTTGTCTGCAAACAGGGAGACTTTTACTTCTTCACTCCCTATTTGGATTCCTTTTATTCCTTTCTCTTGCCTAATTGCTCTGGCCAAAACCTCCAGTACTACGTTGAATAAGAGTGGTGATAGTGGGCATCCTTGTCTTGTTCGTGTTCTCAGAGGGGTGGCGTTCAGTTTTTCCCTATTGAGTATGATGTTAGCTGTGGGTTTGTCATATATGGCTTTTATTACGTTGAGGTAATTTCCTTCTATCCTCAGTTTGTTAAGAGTTTGTATCATAAATGGCTGTTGGTTCTTGTCAAATGCTTTCTCTGCATCTATTGAGATGGTCATATGGTTTTTATTCCTCATTTTGTTAATGTGGTGTATCTCATCAATTGATTTGTGGATGTTGAACCATCCCTGTGCCCCTGGTGTAAATCCCATTTGATCATGATGTATGATCTTTTGGATGTATTGCTGTATTCGGGTTGCCAATGTTTTGTTGAGGATTTTTGCATCTGTGTTCATCAGTGACAGTGGCCTGTAGTTTTCCTTTTTTGTGTTGTCCTTGTCAGGCTTTGGCATCAGAGTGATGTTGGCCTCGTAGAATGTGTTAGGAAGCATTACGTCTTCCCTAATGTTTTGGAACAGCTTGAGAAGGATAGGTATTAAATCCTCTCTGAAAGTTTGGTAGAATTCCCCAGGGAAGCCATCTGGTCCTGTGCTTTTACTCTTTGGGATGCTTTTGATTGTTGTTTCAATCTCTTTCCTTGTGATTGATCTATTCAGATTATCTGTTTCTTCTTGATTCAGCTTTGGGAGATTGTAAGAGTCTAAGAATTTATCCATTTCCTCTAGATTATCCATTTTTCTGGCATATAGCTTTTCATAGTATTCTCTTATAAGCCGTTGTATTTCTGTGGTAATCTGTCGTTATTTCTCCTCTTTCATTTCTACTTTTGTTTATCTGAGCTTTCTCTCTTTTTTTCTTTGTAAGTCTGGCTAGGGGTTTGTCAATTTTGTTCATCTTTTCAAAGAACCAGCTCTTTGTTTCATTGATCCCTTCTGCTGCCTTTTTTTGTTTCAATAGCATTTATTTCTGCTCTGATTTCTATTATTACTTCCCTTCTGTGACTTTGGGCTTTGTTCTTCTTTTTCTAATTCAGTTAGCTGTAGTTTGAGATTGCTTATTTGGGATTTTTCTTATTTGCTAAGGTGAGCCTGTATTGTGATGAATTTCCCTCTAAGGACCACTTTTGCTGTATCCTATATGAGTTGGTATGGTATGTTATCATTTTCATTTGTCTCCAGATATTTTTTGATTTCTCCTTTAATTTCTTCCATGATCCATTGCTCGTTCAAATAGCACGTTGTTTAGTCTACACATCTTTGTCCCTTTCTCTGCTTTTTTCTTGTAATTAATTTCTAGCTTTTATAGCATTGTGATTGGAAAAGATGCTTGTTATTATTTCAATCTTCTTAAATTTATCGAGGCTTGCCTTGTTTCTCAATGTATGGTTTATCCTTGAGAATGTTCCTTGTGCACTTGAGAAGAATGTGTATTCTGTTGTTTTTGAATGGAGTGTTTTATATGTGTCTATTAAGTCCAACTGGTATAGCTTTTCATTTAATTCCACTGTTTCCTTGTTGATTTTCTGTCTGGAAGATCTATCTATTGATGTGAGTGGGGTGTTCAGGTCCCCTATTATTACTGTTTGTATAACTGTATTTTTAAATGTTGTTATATCTTTAAATATTTGATTTTTAAAAGACAGAGGGTGGCACCAAGGTGTATATTCACTAAACCACTTTGTCCAATCTTCTGTCAGAATTACTATAATATTCATCTATGTTACACTCATTCTGATTTCAACTGAGAAAACAGTTTGATGGGTACTGTCTACATTCCTATAATCTGTCAAAGATGTGATCCTTTTTACTACAGCTTATTTAGGGTACAGGAGTAGTGGTGAACCATCCAGCTTTAGTACCTGATGAGCTGGGAAGGCAGAGTAATCACAGAAAGAATAGAATCAGGAGCCTGACTTAGCCGTGCCAATAACTTGTTGAGTAACTTCCCCAAATTACATCTCTCTGGGACACAGACAACTTAAAAAGAATGCACCTCACTTGTGCTGTTCATGTAGTAACAAATGGGAGGCCGCAACTTGAGCAGTATTTTTAATATTTGCATAATCTTTAACTAGTTCTTTCACAGACTGCATTTTTAAGGACTGATTAACTTCTCTTCCTTTGTATTAATCAAAGACATATATAACTGCTTCAGAACTTCTGAGCTGCATGAGATAGTCACTATCTTAATATAATTCTAGCTAAAAGCAAATAAACATTATGTCTTAGTCCAGTCTCTCTGTAATCAAATGTGGGCTTCCTAAAACATCAAAAATAGTTGAGAATCTTGGGTTGGAAATCAGCTGACTGGATGATTACTGAGGTCCCTTTCCACTTCTACTGTCCTAGGACTCTGATCAAGATACGTCTTTGAGCATGTGTAAACAGACACAAAACACAACAGAGACACACTCTCTCTTATGTCAAATTTGGGAGCTGACCTTAATGCAAGAGGCACAGTGTGTGTGACACCATTCCATCAATTATTGCTACAAAGATGCTCCTGCCCTAAGGCAGGTGTCCACTGTATGAACATCACAAATTTCCAACTGTTTAACACTTTATCCTTTCATCAAGTAAGCCCCACATGTGAGGTACGATACACAAGCAGACAGAAAAACATACCTTAAAATAAACCAAATTACTTATAAACTTATTAAAATATTCTTTTGAGGGAAAATAAAAGGCAACTACAGTAGATGTTTGCAAACGTCAACATGATACATGGTTAGGGTTTAGAAAGTGTTTAATTTCATTTTTAAATTAAAAGGTCTTTACCCCTTTATTCGTATCTCACTGCAAATAAATGCTTGCTACTTGAACAAGGTTATCCTAGTACAGAAAAAATTTCTTTTTCATACTAACTTTTCCTCCCACTAGAATATCTTAGTGGTCAAATGACTGCTATTACTGTTTGTTCTTACACATCTGGGCCATGTAACTGGAGCAGCTAACCGACCTTAACCCTAAATTTCAGACACAAGACCCCAGAGTTTCTGAAGAGAGGTTGTATTCTTCCCAGGGCAAGATATAGGCTCTTGGGTGGGGAGTAGTGGTGTTGTGGGGGAACAGTGATTCCTGAGGGGAAGGATGCCCTATGCTGACCCAGGGCAACAGCCCCATTCTAGTCTCTGCATGCAGTCTGGGCCATTACTGAGTAATTACTGAGCAGTTGAAAGTCCATCCTTCACTGAGCATGAACATGTACTTTAAAGTACAGATGTGCTCTTAAAGTGCACTCATTAGTTCATCTGGATCATATATAGTGCTGGTGAAGCCATGATAATGTGCCAGTCCTCTTGCTGGGGGGACCACCCCTGGCTCTGTTCTCAGACTGCAACCTCTCCATTAAGGCCTACAGTAGCTCGATGTAGTTCTATGTGAGGGGTTCCTCACTCCAGCAAACCCACTTCTCCTGGGGTTGGACACTACTTTCAGAGTCTCAATTCCTGCATGAGTGATTTCTGCACAAGGTAACCTAGAAGCTTGTAGGCAAGTCCTGAGGGACAAAAAGAAGCCAGGCCATGCATAAGCTATGACCTCTAAGTGTGGTCAAGTGAAAATCGGGTGCTCATCAATATCACTAAAGTAATTTCTGTCATGGGGAAGGCAAATATGGGGGGTGGTAGGGCAGAAAGAACACTCAAAAAAGTGAAGAGTGTGAGGTGTGGGAACTAAGTGTTCTCCCCTACACCTGTCACGTTAGGAAGGCCTTTAACTCTCCAACTCAGCAAGCAGAGCATACTTATTGAGTCAGATAAGCTGGACTTGAGTGGCCACTCTTCCCCTGAAAAGCTATAGCATCGCTAGCAAATCTCTGAATGAGGGGACTTGATGTGAATTTCTTTAAGGTACCTGCCAAATATGATTCTAGGTGATAATTACTTGAGTCACTTCACAATGTGTAGTAACTTATTAGCACATGAGATGCCAAGAGCCATGTGGATATTTTAAACACAATATGGATTCCTTCTTAAAGGGAAGGTTATAATGCTCTATATAAACATCATGTGTTTATTAGAACAACTTCACTTTAGGCAGTTCAAAATCGTGTACATATATTAATATATACCTACACAGAAAGACACACAGATAGACACACACACAAGGTTTTCCTATAATATCTTCCTCCCTGACCAACTCTAAGAGGTTCTTGGATGACAATCTAGATAATAGGCATCATTCTCAAGGCCAGCTTACCTTAAATAAATCTGCAACTATTCCATAATCTGCCACTTGAAAAATTGGAGCTTCTGGGTCTTTGTTAATAGCCACAATTGTCTGTGAAACAAAAACAAAGAGTTTGGCCTTTATCAAGAAAACATACCACAGAGACTGATGGTTCTATTTTAACTTCCGTAACAACAAATTTATATTCTTAAAAATGTTTACCAAAAAGATTAATTTGATTCATTTGTACTAACATCATAAATTTAGAAATTTCTGGGTTGGAACATAACAAAATGATCTCTCACCCCCAACCTTAGCCCATCAGAGTATTCAAAAAGGTTTCTAATCATTAAATTTTTAAAATTCTTTTTGACTTATGAGAAAAGTACTTAATTTAATTTTATTATTATTATTATTTTTAAAGATTGGCACCTGAGCTAACAACCGTCACCAATCTTTTTTTTTTTCTGCTTTTTTCTCCCTGAATCCCCCCAGTATATAGTTGTATATTTTAGTTGTGGGTCCTTCTAGTCGTGGCACGTGGGATGCCACCTCAACATGGCCTGATGAGCAGCATCATGTCCGCGACCAGGATCCGAACCGGCGAAACCTTGGGCTGCCAAAGCACAGCACGCGAACTTAACCACTCGGCCACGGGGCCAGCCCCAAAAGTATTTAATTTTAGATAAGTAACAAATCATAGGAGAGGATTCTGGGAAGATGGCAGACTAGGAAGCATCAGGAATCTGTCTCCCAGCTTGACAACAACTGCACTGGCAGAATCTAACATAACCATTTTGGAACTCTGGAGTCTATTGAATGCTTGCAACTTCCAGGGCAAGGCTTGCATGGTAAACTGCAGCTCTTAGTGCAATAGTAGGTATCCATTTCTCAACCCTAGTCATGGTGGCAGGAAGCTGTGCACATGTTTCTGTAGCAGCTTGCACACAGCTTGCAGGAGTAAGAATGGGTACAAAGGACCCTGTACTCCAAATATTTGGAGTCTGTGCTTTGATCACTGACTGCTGCTTCTGATCACACAGGTACAGACAAAGAGGAGGGCAGCCATTGCTGTTGTACCTCTCCCACTGTTGCAAGTCCCACCAGCTAAAGTTACTTCCATGGAATTTAAAGGGTCAGTGCACTTTTTCTAGCCCTTTTCATTTTTCTCTTTTTCCCCCTTTGGGAGCCAGATATGAAAGTCCAGGACATTTAAAACAGAAAATTACAGAGTGATCACACATGCTCAGGAAAAGGCACAGGCTCAGAAAAGACACAAGAAGCCCTTAGGTTTACACCTCAGGCTAACCCTCAGCACAGAGACATCCTACAACAAACCAAAAAAAACCAAAAACAATAAACAAAAACAATAACAAAACACAGCAAATCCTAGGGAAGGAGGAGAATCTGATTTCCAGAGTTACCTAGATTATTAATTCAAATATCCAGGTTTTAACAAAAAAATCACAAGACGTAGGAAAAACACAAGAAAGTATGGCCCATTCAAAGGACAAAAAAATCAATACAAAGTGTCCCTGAAAATGACCTGATGGGAGAACTACTACACAGAGATTTAAAAAGAGCCATGTTACAGATGCTCAAAGAACTAAACGAAGACGTGAAGAGAGTCAGGAAAATGGTGTGTGAACAAAATGGAAATATCAGTAAAGACAGAAAACCTATAAAGAAACCAAAAAGAAATTCTGGAGCTGAAAAGTACAATAATTGAAATGAAAAATTCACAAGAGGGATTCAAAGGCAGATTTAAGCAGATGGAAGAATGAATCAGCAAACTTGAAGACAGGACAATGGAAATTATTGAGTATGAAGAACAGGAAGAAAAAAAGATTAAAGAAAAGTGAACAGAGCATAAGGGACCTGCAGGCCATGATCAGGTGGACCAAGTTATATACCAAAAGACATAATCCCAGAAGAAAAAGAGAGAGAGAAAGGGGCAGAGAAAATATCTGAAGAAATAATGGCTGAAATTTGATGAAAGACATGAATATAAACATCCAAGGAGCTCAACAAACTCCAAGTAAGATGAACTCAAAGAGACACACACCAAGACACATTATAATCAAACATTTGAAACCCTAAAAACAAAGAGAATCTTGAAAACAGAAAAAGTGATTAATTACATACAAGGGATCCTCAATAAGATTATGAGCAGATTTTTCATCAGAAACTTTGGAGGCCAGAAGGCAGTGGGCTGATATATTCAAAGTACTAAAAGAAAAAAACTGTTGACCAAGAATCCTAAATCCATCAAAACTGTCCTCCTAACAGTTTTTGCAGAAATTGAAAAATCTATCCTAAAATTCATATACCCCAAACAGCTAAAACAATCTAGAAAAAGGAGAACAAAGTTGGAGGAATCACTTTTTCTTTTTCTTTTTGGGTGAGGAAGACAGGCTCTGAGCTAACATCCGCTGCCAATCTTCCTCTTTTTACTTGAGGAAGACTGTCACTGACCTAACATCTGTACCAATCTTCCTCTATTTTCTATAACGGATGCTGCCTCAGAATGACTTGATGAGCGGTACTAGGTCCGCACTTGGGATCCAAACCTGTGAAGCCTGGTCCACTGACATGGAGTGCATGAATGGGGCTGGCCCCCTGGGGAATCACATTTTTTATTTCAAACCTTACTACAAAGATACAGTAATTAGGGGCTGGCCTGGTGCTGCAGCAATTAAGTTTGCATGTTCCACTTTGGCGGCCAAGGGTTTGCTGGTTCGGATCCCCAGTGTGGGGCATGGCAGCACTTGGCAAGCCATGATGTGGCAGGCGTTCCACATATAAAGTAGAGGAAGATGGGCATGGATGTTAGCTCAGGGCCAGGGCCAGGTTTTGGCTGGTTCGGATCCGGGGTGCGGACATGGCACTGCTCATCAGGCCATGCTGAGGCGGCATCCCACGTGCCACAACAAGAAGGAGCCACAATTAAAAATATACAACTATGTACTGGGGGGCTTTGGAGAAAAAAAGGAAAAATAAAATCTTTAAAAAAAAAAAAGCTTCATAATTCAATGGGTGGATCAAAACACACAGGACAAGAAACAAAGGAAATGCAGTAGAACTGGAAAACGAGTGATAAAATGACAGCATTAAATGCTCACATATCGATAATGACCCTAAACGTAAATGGAATGAATTCTCCAATAAAAGGATACAGAGTGGCAAGATGGATTAAAGAACAAGACCCAACAATATGTTGCCTCCAGGAAACACATCTCAGCTCCAATGACAAACACAGGCTCAGAGTGAAGGGATGGAAGATGATACTCCAAGTTAATGGCAAGCAAAAGAAAGCAAGGGTCAGAATACTTCAATCAGACAGAGTACACTTCAAGATAAGACTGGTAAAGAGAGACAAAGAGGGGCCGTATATAATGATCAAAGGGATACTCCATCAAGAAGAAATAACACTTACAAATATCCATGCACCCAACACAGGAGCAGCAAAGTTCACAAAGCAACTATTAACAAACCTAAAAGGAGATATTAAAAATAACACAATGATAGTAGGGGACCTCAAGATTCCTCTCACATCAATGGATAGATCATAAAGACAGAACATCACCAAGGGAACAGTGGAATTAAATGAAAAGCTATACCAATTGGACTTAACACTAATATCAGAAAATTCCACCCCAAAACAGCAGAATGCACATTCTTCTCAAGTGCACAAGGAACACTCTCAAGGACACATCATGTGTTGGGAAACAAGGCAAGCCTCGATAAATTTAAGAAGATTAAAGTAATAACAAGCATCTTTTCCAATCACAATGCTATAAAAGCTAGAAATTAATTACAAGAAAAAAGCGGGGAAAAGGACAAAGAAGTGGAGACTAAACAGCATGCTATTGAACAACCAATGGATCAGTGAAGAAATTAGAGGAGAAATCAAAAAATATCTGGAGACAAATGAAAATGATAACATACCATACCAACTCATATAGGATGCAGCAACAGTGGTCCTAAGAGGGAAATTCATTGCGATACAGGCTCACCTTAGCAAATAAGAAAAATCCCAAATAAGCAATCTCAAACTACAGCTAACTGAATTAGAAAAAGAAGAACAAAGCCCAAAGTCACAGAAGGGAAGTAATAATAGAAATCAGAGCAGAAATAAATGCTATTGAAACAAAAAAAGGCAGCAGAAGGGATCAATGAAACAAAGAGCTGGTTCTTTGAAAAGATGAACAAAATTGACAAACCCCTAGCCAGACTTACAAAGAAAAAAAGAGAGAAAGCTCAGATAAACAAAAGTAGAAATGAAAGAGGAGAAATAACGACAGATTACCACAGAAATACAACGGCTTATAAGAGAATACTATGAAAAGCTATATGCCAGAAAAATGGATAATCTAGAGGAAATGGATAAATTCTTAGACTCTTACAATCTCCCAAAGCTGAATCAAGAAGAAACAGATAATCTGAATAGATCAATCACAAGGAAAGAGATTGAAACAACAATCAAAAGCATCCCAAAGAGTAAAAGCACAGGACCAGATGGCTTCCCTGGGGAATTCTACCAAACTTTCAGAGAGGATTTAATACCTATCCTTCTCAAGCTGTTCCAAAACATTAGGGAAGACGTAATGCTTCCTAACACATTCTACGAGGCCAACATCACTCTGATGCCAAAGCCTGACAAGGACAACACAAAAAAGGAAAACTACAGGCCACTGTCACTGATGAACACAGATGCAAAAATCCTCAACAAAACATTGGCAACCCGAATACAGCAATACATCCAAAAGATCATACATCATGATCAAATGGGATTTACACCAGGGGCACAGGGATGGTTCAACATCCACAAATCAATTGATGAGATACACCACATTAACAAAATGAGGAATAAAAACCATATGACCATCTCAATAGATGCAGAGAAAGCATTTGACAAGAACCAACAGCCATTTATGATACAAACTCTTAACAAACTGAGGATAGAAGGAAATTACCTCAACGTAATAAAAGCCATATATGACAAACCCACAGCTAACATCATACTCAATAGGGAAAAACTGAACGCCACCCCTCTGAGAACACGAACAAGACAAGGATGCCCACTATCACCACTCTTATTCAACGTAGTACTGGAGGTTTTGGCCAGAGCAATTAGGCAAGAGAAAGGAATAAAAGGAATCCAAATAGGGAGTGAAGAAGTAAAAGTCTCCCTGTTTGCAGACAACGTGATCTTATATATAGAAAACCCTAAAGAATCCATCAGAACACTATTAGAAATAATTAACAACTACAGTAAAGTTGTGGGCTACAAAATCAACTTAAAAAAATCAGTTGCATTTCTATACTCTAATAACAAACTTACAGAAAGAGAACTCAAGAATACAATTCCATTTACAATTGCAACTAAAAGAATAAAGTACCTAGGAATAAATTTAACCAAGGAGGTGAAGGACTTATAGAATGAAAACTATAAGACATTACTGAAAGAAATTGATAATGACATAAAGAGATGGAAAGAGATTCCACACACACGGATTGGAAGGAGAAACATAGTTAGAATGTCCATACTACCCAAAGCAATCTACAGATTCAATGCAATTCCAATCAGAATCCCAGTGACATTCTCCATGGACACAGAACAAGGAATCCTAAAATTCATATGGGGCAACAAAAGACCCTGAATTGCTAAAGCAATCCCAAGAACAAAGAACAAAGCTGGAGACATCACAATCCCTGACTTCAAAATGTACTGCAAAGCCGTAGTGATCAAAACAGCATGGTACTGGTACAAAAACCGGTGCACAGATCAATGGAACAGAACTGAAAGCCCAGAAATAAAACTGCACATCTCCGGACAGCTGATCTTCAACAAAGGTGCCAAGAACATACAATGGAGAAAAGATAGTCTCTTCAGTAAATGGTGTTGGGAAATCTGGACAGCCACATGCAAAAGAATGAAAGTAGACCATTATCTCACACCATACACAAAAATAAACTCAAAATGGCGCAAACACTTGAAGATAAGTCCTGAAACCGTAAAACTCCTGGAAGATAATATAGGTAATATACTCTTTGACATCGAACTTAAAAGGATCTTTGTTTTGATCCTAGTTTCTTTTGCCTTGCAGAAGCGCTTTAGTGTAATGAACTCCCACTTCTTTCTTTTTTCTTTTGTTTCCCTTGTCTGAGAAGACATGGTATTCGAAAAGAGACAACCCACCAATTGGGAGAAAATATTTGCAAATCATATATCCGACAAGGGGTTAATCTCCATACTATATAAGGAACTCACACAACTGAACAAGAGAAAAACAGCCCGATCAAAAAATGGGCAGAGGATATGAACAGACATTTTTCCAAAGGAGATAGACAGATGGCCAATAAACACATGAAAAGGTGTTCAACGTCACTAATCATCCAGGAAATACAAAGCAAAACTACGCTAAGATGCCACCTGACTCCTGTTAAAATGGCTATAATCAGTAAGTCTGAAAATAACAAATGTTGGAGAGGGTGTGGAGAGAAGGGAACCCTCATCCACTGCTGGTGGGAATGCAAACTGGTGCAGCCACTATGGAAAACGGTATGGAGATTCTTCAAAAAACTGAAAGTAGAATGACCATATGACCCAGCTATCCCACTACTGGGTACCTACCCAAAGAACTTGAAATCAACAATCTAAAGTAACATATGCACCCCTAAGTTCACTGCAGCCCTATTCACAATAGCCAAGACATGGGAAAAATCCAAGTGCCTATTGACTGATAATTGGATAAAGAAGATGTGGTGTGTATATATACAGTGAAATACTACTAAGCCATAAAAAAGACAAAATCATCTCCTTTGCAACAACATAGATGGACCTGGAGGGTATTATGTTAAGCAAAAGAAGCCAGACAGGGGCTGGCCCCATGGCCGAGTAGTTAAGTTCACGCGCTCTGCTGCAGGCGGCCCAGTGTTTCTTTGGTTCAAATCCTGGGCGCAGACATGGCACTGTTCATCAGACCACGCTGACACAGCGTCCCACATGCCACAACTAGAAGGACCCACAACGAAGAATATACAACTATGTACTGGGGGGCTTTGGGTAGAAAAAGGAAAAAGATTAAAACATCTTAAAAAAAAAAAAAAAGAAGCCAGATAGACAAAGACAAACACGATATGATTTCACTCATATGTGGAATATAAACAAACACATGGACTAAGAAAAGAGTTCAGTGGTTACCAGGGGAAGGGGGGTGAGGGTGGGCACAGGTGGTGAAGGGGAGTACTTATGTGGTGATGGACAAGAAATAACGTACGAATGAAATTTCACAATGATGTAAACTTTTATGAACTTACTTTAAAAAATGCAACAAAAATACAGTTAGACAAATTATGAATGAGAATTAGCATTATCTATTTTAGATTAAGATCTTAACATATAAGTCAAATAATAGCTATGTATAAGCATTTTTTAGTCTAAATGTTTGTGTAAAATTTTTAAATTTCAATCTGTATCACACATCACAAGTATATATAGCTATTAGACTAATAATTTTATAAGGCATATTGTGCCCACCAAATTTTTTCATATCTAGAGTAAGAATATATCTGCATAACATTTTATTCTCTTACATTTATTGTTTCACTTCACCCTTCACAATCATATGAGTTAGGACAAATTTTTTTTTTCTTCATATAACAGAAATAATATGGTATAGTAATTAAGAGCTTTATTTCATATACTGTCTTGGACACATACTAGTTAAATTATCTTGGCCAAGTTATTTAATCTCTCTGAATGTAAGTTTCCTCATAAGTAATATAAATATTGCACTACCTTCCTTACAAGGTTGTAATGAAGATTAAATGACATTATACTCACCTAGTACAGTCTGTGTTAAATATTAGCCTACCTGTTTGTGTTTCCCTCCATACAGGTGTATAGTAGGTGCTTAATATGTCATAAATATTATCATCGGAGTTAGAATGACAGAGCATAGGGCACCACCTTACTGGTTTTTTTTTTTTTTGAGGAAGATTAGCCCCGAGCTAACATCTGCTGCCAATCCTCCTCTTTTTGCTGAGGAAGACTGGCCCTGAGCCAACATCCATGCCCATCTTTCTCCACTTTATACGTGGGACGCCTACCACAGCATGGCTTGCCAAGCAGTGCCATGTCCGCACCCAGGATCCAAAGTGGCAGACCCTGGGCCACCGAAGCGGAATGTGCGAACTTAACCACTGCACCACCGGGCCAGCCCCTGTTTTGTTTTTTATCTTTTTGGTTTTGTTAGTATGATAGCTTCACATACCATAAAATTCACCCATTTAAAATATACAATTCAATGGTTTTTAGTATATTCACAGAGTTATGCAACCTTCACCATTATCTAATTTCAGAACATTTTTATCACACCGAGAAGAAACCCCATACCCGTTAGCAGTCACTCACCATTCCACACTCTCCCCAGGCCCTAGAAACAACTAATCGACTTTGTGTCTCTAGATTTGCCAGTCCTGGACATTTCATCTAAATAGAATTATGAAATTTATCTTTTGTGGCTGGCTTCTTAGCATAATGTTTTCAAGGTTCATCCATGTTGTAGCATGTGTCAGCACTTTATTCCTTTTTATTGCCTAATAATATCCATTGTATGAATAAGCCGCATTTTTTTTATCCATTCATCAATTAATGGACATTTGAGTTTCCACTTTTTGGCTATTATAAATAATGCTACTATGAGCATTCATCTGTAAATTTTTGTGCAGACATGTTTTCGTTTTGTTTGGGTATATGTCTAGAAATGGAATTGCTGGATCACTTGATAACGCTATGTTTAACATTTTGAAGAACTGCCAGACTGTTTTCCAAAGTAGTGGTGCCATTTTATATTCCCAGTAATAATATACGAGGGCCCCAATTTCTCCATACACTCACTAACACTTTTTATTATAGCCATCCTAATGGTTGTGAAGTGGTATCTCATTGTGGTTTTAATTTGTATTTCCCTGATGGCTAATGATGTTGAGCCTCTCTTCATGTGCTTATTGGCCATTTGTATATTTTCTTTGGAGAAATATCTATTCAGATCCTTTGTCGTTTTTAAAATTGCATTATTTGTCTTTTTGTTGAGGTGTAAGAGTTTTTTTTATATTCTGGGTACAAGTCCTTTATCAAATATATGATTTGCAAATATTTTCTCCCATTCTGTGAGTTTTCTTTTCATTTTCTTGACAATGTCCTTTGATGCACAGAAGTTTTACATTTTGATGAAGTCCAATTTATCTGTTTTTTCTTTTATCATTTGTGCTTTAGGCATCATATATATGAAAAGTTTTGTCTAATCCAGTACAGTGAATATTGGCCTACAAGTATCTGTTCAAGTTCCTGCTTTTAGTTCCTTTGGGTATATACCTAGGAGTGGAATTGCTGGGTAATATGGTAATTCTATGTTTAGCTTTTTGAAGAACCTCCAAACTGCTTTCTCTACTGACTGCACCATTTTATATTCCCATCAACAGTACACAAGTGTTCCAGTTTCTCCACATCTTCTCCAAAACTTATCTTCCATCTTTTAAATCATAGCCATGCTAGTAGGTGTGAAATGGTATCTCATTGTGGTTTTGATTTGCATTTCCCTAAGGACTAACGATATTGAGCATCTTTTCATGTACTTATTGGCCATTTGTATATCTTCTTTGGAGAAATGTTTATCCAAGTCCTTTGTCCACTTTTTAATTGAATTGTTTGTTTTTTTATTGTTGAGTTGTAGGAGTTCTTCATATATTCTGGATGTTAAACCCTTAATCAGAAATATGAATTCCAAATATTTTCTCCCATTTTGTAGGTTGTCCTTTCACTTTATTGATAATATCCTTTGATGCACAAAAGTTTTTGATTTTGATGAAGTCCAATTCATCTATTTTTTCTTCTGTTGCTTATGTTTTTGGTGTCATATCTAAGAATCCATTGCCAAATCCAAGGTCATGAAGATTTACTCCACTGTTTTCTTCTAAGAGTTTTATGGTTTTAGCTCTCATGGTTAGGTCGTTGATCCATTTTGAATTAATTTTTTTGTGTGTTGTGTCAGGTGAGGGACCCACTTCATTCTTTCGCATGTGGATAGCACCATCTCTGTTAGAGAGACTGTTCTCTTCCCATTGATTGGACTTGGCATATACCCATATTTTCGAACCTTTTTCACCTCTCCCTAGCATAGCTCTTCACTAGAGTCATTCTAATGCCTTTACCATATCTGGAACCTGCAGTGTTTATCTCTGTCTGCCTCTTCATTTTTTGCCCAGAATCCTTTTCTTCTTGTTAATGTGCTGATTTTTCCTAGTCCACACTAATCTCTCCTTCTTCAGAACTCCTAAATTTGGAGCATTTAGTGCCATTCTTCTCATCCTCTTAGATAATAGTATAAGATAAGCACATTTCTGATTGGGTGGTTCGTAGGCCTCTGTCTGTTCTCCCCAGCTAGCGAATAGAACTCTGTGGGCGGGAATCAGGCCTGAACTTCTTTATCTCCCATAGTGTTACCCTGAGGAAGTACTAAGTAAATGAGTGAAACGTAGTTTTATGTGATTTATATCAGTAGATTGTCTTATTTTAAATGTAAATTCACTCTCATTTGGTCTTACTAAGTAGGGAGCTGCCTCTGCAGTATCTAAAATAGAATAAAAATAAGAATCCAGGTCTTTCAGTATGCTGAGGTCATCAGACACTCAGTGAACCTGACTTGGCATTTTGTTTTCCCTAGCTCTAAGGCATTGTGTGGTATGTTTGGAAAGTCTGAGGTTGGTCTAATAAAAAAACATATAGATGATGGAAAGAGAAAATCCCTTCAACCCTTTTTTGGGGAGTGTGACGGGAACATTTGATAAGGTCTTTAAAAACTGTATTTGCTAAACCAAATTAATGTTTCATTTAAAAGAAGTTGAGCTTTAGCCTATTTTTCATGAAACATGTAGGTCCCCACATGAGGCTTGTTTAGCATGTCATCTGTGTGACTGGCATAAGCTCATAGTCTCTCCACTGAGGAAAGCTGGGAGAAGTAGTCCCAGCACTTAATGGTGCCCCTGAGCTAATCCTGCTGGCTCCATGGTAAACATGGGCCTTTTAATAGACTGGAGACAAAGTGACATTCGGAAGAAACAACATGTCGACAATTTCCTTAATAAATTTTGTACGAACACATTATTTCCACCTAATGGAAATGTAGCTCTCTTAAATAATTGAGAGGCTGTATTCATCAGTGGTGAGTTCAGCTGGGATCTTTGTGAGCTAGGGCAGCCAACAACCCCTTGGAAAACAGGGTAATTGATATTTTACATAAGTGGCTTGACTAGTTTTCAGGTGGGCTCTGTGTGACATTCCCCTGCAGTCCCCATGCACAGCTCTCTTCTGTTGTCCAGGCTGTCACAAAGCAGCTCCACACTGAAGGTTCCAGTTGCAGCCACCGAACTGCCAAGACTAAGGGTTAGTAATTAATCCTTTTTAAAATGGGAGCCAGCTCGCTTGGTTTCCCCTTACTGTGTCTGCTGACCAGCCACTGCATTAGCATAGGCCTTGATTTGAATGAAGAGAGATCATACTGAATGTTTAGCATGCAGCTCATTTTTATGTGCCAAAAGATAATAACGTGCTGAGAAAGCAACTACAGTGTTTGTAAAATGAATGATGAATGAATGAACGAGCAATGAGGAAACAAGTCCTACAGGGGGTTGACAGGAGTCATGACTAAGCAAGAGACTTTGGTGTGGACTTGGAAGGAAAGGCAGGAATGCAATAAGGGAAAGAAGAATGCCGGGAAAACATGAAGGTAAAAAGTACACGTTACTCTCAGCACAGACAAGAAAATTGGACTTCCTATTTTTTGTGGTACCTTTCTGAGTTTTGTGGTTGTGTCAGAAGGCTTCTAGGCAATGAGTAGGCTCTTGGCCCTGCCAGCTATGTATCCAGGGTCGTCTCTCCCTCCTGAAGATTTTATAGTCTCCCCATGGATGGGAGGAGAGACTAGGAAAGCAAGGAGTTCCTGGTTGGGGAGAGGGGGCACTTTGTGCCTCATAGCAATTCACATTCTTTCCTTTGGCCTTGGTGTACTTCTTAAGGAACTGTGACCATATCACAGTGAAGGCTGAAGTTGTTTAATTACTTTTTTTTTTTTAATTTGCAGGTAGTTCCTGAAATGACTGAGCTGTTGAAGAAAAAATGAGTCGTGATCATGTCTTAAGAAAGGAAATTATGTCAAAGTATTCAGCTGAAATCATAGAAATTCATGGCTATTAATCATTAGAAAGCATGGAGAGCTACATTTCATAATATGAGGAAAAATTCTAACAGATGCCAGAATGCTTTTTTATGGGGATATTATTATGTTTCTTTCTAATAATTTGTGGTTCCAAACAATTATTTTTTGAAATTTTCTAATTCTGTAATAAAATATATAATAAAGCCTTTCCACAGCTTTATAACTACTACCAGAAATATGCCTAGCTTCATAAAGAGAGAGAGAAAATTGAAGAAAGGGAGTAAAAATTCATTTATTATTTTTTCTTTGCCTGTCTTTTTCATGGAGGACTGTTTTAGGCAAGATTGTAAACATGAATGTTCCCACCAGCCTAATCGACCTAATGTAGTTGTTGAGAGAAGAAGGGAAATAGATTGGCAAATTCAGAGTTAAAAAAGCATGGCTATAAAGCATTAATATTACCTTAAATATACTCCAGTCTTCAGAAAACCAAAGCTAAAGTGACAAAAGCAGCCCTGACTTAAACCTGAGCCTGCCAAATATATTTAGTTGGTTTAGGTTAAATTTAATTTTCCATTTTAAGGTTTTGTCTTACAGGACTTTGTGTCTATGAAGGAGAGAGGAGTAGAGAAGGAGGGGGCTGCTTTGAGACAGTGTGGCCTCTTATGTAAAAGATAGTTTGATATTATTATAAATGTTTAAAACCCTTCTCAGAGAATGCCCTGGCTTTTCTTTTGCCCTCCTGATGGCTTCCTTTGGGCTGTCTTAGCGAACAGCCAGACATGTGAGTCAGCCATACGTGTAGCAGGTCTAGGACTCTCACTGCTTCCCCAGGGCCCAGCTGAGGTCCAGAGTCTAACAGGCACTGGAAGCTGATGTGAGTGCAGGCACAAGCACAGAGGCTGGTAAGGCTGTGGCCAGGCCTTCAGGAAGGTGTGGGCAGGTATTGAGATTATAGAAAGACCAGGAGTCAGAGGTGAGTGAATGAAGAGAACTGCCACCCTGGAGCAGATTTGCAGAAGTTATAGTGGGTAACGGGACAAGGAAAACAGCAAGGAAGAGATGGGGAATGACCAGTGATATAAAAGGGGATGGGGTAGAAGGGCCAGCCAGTCCCTTTGTGTGGCCAGCCTGGGGCTGCCTAGTTGAACCCTTTTTGATTTGTGTCATAATCACTTGCTCTGAAACACTTTTAGAAGTTAAATGCCTCTGACATTTCAACCTTTTTTTTTTTTAAAGATTGGCACCTGCGCTAACAACTGTTGCAAATCTTTTTTTTTTTAATTTTTCTCCCCAAAGCCCCCCAGTACATAGTTGTAGATTCTAGTTGTGAGTACCTCTGGTTCTGCGATATGGGACACCGCCTCATTGTGGCCTGATGAGCGGTGCCATGTCCATGCCCGGGATCCGAACCGGCAAAACTCCGGACTGCCGAAGCAGAGTGCACAAACTTAACCACTTGGCCACAGGGCCAGCCCCTCAACCTTCTTTAAATAAGGTGAGAAGAGAGCAGTAAAATGATGGTCTGTATTAGAACTATAGAATTCTAGAATGTCAGAGCTGAGTGATCATCTGGTTCAGCCCCCTTGCACAGATATGAATACTGAGGCACAGAGAAGAAGTGAAGAAGGTAAAGTGACTTGTTCAAGGCCACGTGGTTTGAATCACCCTTGTGAAAATAATTCCCATATCTTGTTGCTTACTTTGAGGTTCTTCCCAAGGGAGCTAACCTTGCTTAGGGCCTTCTGCATTTACCTCTTATCCCTGTTGGACACTGTAACTGGGGGACAAGAGAGACAGCAAAGTGACAGCTGCAGAGGTGCCCCCAGGATAGGGTGTGCTGGCTCAAGGAGGACCATCTCAGGTGGTACCTTTGCCTGATTCCTTGCCTCAGAGTTGAACTGGTTGGTCTCTTCCTTTTGTTCCCTTCTATCACAACTTCCCTCCCCCAGCTCCAGGCAGCTGGTCACTTAACGTTTACTGGGTACAAGTCCTCATCATTGTAACAGCATACTATATGTCAGGCACCATTCTAACACTTTCCACATATTAAACCCCTTCAGGTCTCACAACACCCTGCTAGATGCTACTATTATCCCTATTTTACAGATGAGGAAGCTGAGGCACAGAGATTATATAATTTGCCCACATTCAGACAGCTTATAAATGAAAGCCAGGATTTGAAACTAGAAAGTCTGGCTTCAGAGTGGTGGCTTCACCAGTATATGCTCCTGCCTCACCTTGGCTCACAGAACAGGGAGACTTGCTGCACAGTTACCTCAGGTGAAGAGCACACATTCAGGATCCTAGTTGAGGAGGAGAGATGGTGTTCTGGGCTTGTCTCTCCAGCAGAATTTTATTCAACTTAAAAGCCCCTCTGAGGGGCCAGCCTGGTGGTGCAGCGGTTAAGTTTGCACGTTCCGCTTCTCGGCGGCCCGGGGTTTGCCAGTTCAGAACCCGGGTGCAGACGTAGCACCGCTTGGCAAGCCATGCTGTGGTAGGCGTCCCACATATAAAGTGGAGGAAGATGGGCACGGATGTTAGCTCAGGGCCAGTCTTCCTCAGCAAAAAGAGGAGGATTGGCAGCAGTTAACTCAGGGCTAATCTTCCTCAAAAAAAAAAAAAAAAAAGCCCCTCTGAGTACCCACTTAGAGTTTACCTTAAAAAGGCAGTTGTGTACAGTTGGGGCAAATTGTTGAAACTATTACTGTATATGCCAGAAGATGCAATATGTGTGCTCTTTTTATCCCTATGTTTTATTGGAAACCAAGCTGGCAGTTCCTAATAACTCTGTCCCTGCATCTCCAGAGCAATAGCTCTGGAAGCAGTGTAGGGGAAAAGTGTTAGGAGTAGCTTTTGTGTGTGTGTATGTCCTGCCTTTCTCCCTAATTTTTTTGAAGTCTTTAGTTAACCTTACACCACCTCTGGGAATTCAGTAAGCTTGGTTACTTTGGCAGAACACAGAGTCCCTGAGAGGACAGAATAAGTATATAGAAAGGCAGCAAGAGCTGAATAGGTCCTTGATGCCATCTAGCTGGAGCACAGGACCTCTGTACTCTATGGACTGAGGCCCAGTGAGGGTCCTGGTCTCAGCTTTTCAGTAGTTGAGAAAGCCCAGAATCCAGCTTTTCTTTCAGCTGGTCCATGCTTTCTCAGTAGCACTGTGGGGAATATTCCCTGCTTGGTTTCCTGGCTCACCAGCTGTTCTGTGAGGGACTCTGGACCAAGTAAAAACCTGGAAGAGTCTGGCCAGCCACTATTCCTATGCAGCCTGTGGTCCTGACAGGGAGAGCAGCATCCTGCTAGGAGGCACAGCCCCAACCCTCAAGATTTTACAGCTACCAGGAAAGATGAGGGGAGACACAAATGATTAGAAAAGCAGACAGCATATACACAGAGGGCTCCCTCAGTTGGCGAGATATGGTCATTCCTTGGGAGTGGAAGCTTTGATATTAGCCTGTGAGGCGGAAGTAGAAACTGAGATCAGGGCTCATGGGGGTCAGGAAAGAGGTTAAGGGTGGTAGGTAGTTGAGGCCAGATTGTGGAGGACATTGACAGACTGAGGAGTTTGACCTTTTTGCTTATAGGTCAGTGGTTCTCAAACTACCCTCAAGGATTGCTGCCACTTCAGGGACTGGACCAGGGTTGGTACTGTGAAAGGTATATCATAGTCTTTCTGATTTGCAGGAAAAATTAACCTATAGAATTTTCCCAATCTTAAGTCTTCCATATTTTTTTCTAAAATCTTGGTGGCTGCTACCCCTTGTCTTAGGAATGTAAGCAGATTCCAAAGTGAATGGACAAGTAGCAAATAAATATTAACTAAGGAGGTCAGCAGCCGCTGACCCTCCACAGCTTTTGTTAAGTGGACATGTGTTGAATACTTAGGCGTAGTCTCTGCTAGTTGGTAATTGTTACTTGTTTGTATGTTAGAATTAAAAATGTCAGTATATCAAGAATTTTCCACAAAGAGCTGCATGACTTCCTGAGGTCCTGCCACCTGAACAAGTCTTAAGTAGCACCATCCTGGCAACAGGAGCCATTGACATTTTTTGAGGAAGGCCCATTAGCTTACCTAGAGGAATAACCTAACCTGGCGATGTATTCATGATGGATGGAGGGAAGAGAAGATGGAAGCGATTAGGAGGCTGTTGCAGGAATCATCTGGCTTTATGCTCCGGCTGGGTTTGGCTGAAAGCTCTTTGGTTACAGAATGGTCCCCAAAGACTGGAAATGGCTCCAGTGCTGTGGGCAAAGCTAGCAGAGAGTGGGACTCTTCCTCAGGTTAGTGTGGGAGCCGTGCTGCTGGCAGAGCCTGGGCGTGTCTGTACTGGGCGGGAGGGCTTGAAACATCAGCCATGAGTGCTGTCTTTCTGAAAGGAATGGTCAGCTTGGTTGCATTTCACACTCTCACGAGAGGTTTTTGTTTTGGTCTACATAAAAGTGGGCTTAAGAGACTGGGAGACCTGGAGAACACTATTGATCATAACAGATGGATTCAGTTAGCTGTTGCTGAGCTAAAGGAGGCTTGACTGATAACCTTTTAAAAAGCCCATACAATGTGATATACTGCCACAATTTCGTATAGCCCTAGGTTTTTAAAAAATATTTTGTGGGGAACCCAAATGAAGAAGGATTGCTGATAATCCTTGGCTTATAAGGCATTTTCATGTAAGTTACCCCATCAGAGGTGGAAAGGGTAGGAACAGTGAAGAAATCAGACCCTCAGGAGAGAAGGTGATTTGCCCCAGGTCATAACACAAATGGTAGAACTGGAACACAAACCAGAATTTTTGGTAAATATTACTTATTAAGAACCTACTAGGTATATTATATGCCCTCTAAGACAACAGTGTCCAAAGTGGGTGTCATTGCCTCTGCTTTCTGGAGGAAGAAAAGGGCTGAGAGGCAACTGACCAGAGGCAGTCATGAGATGTGGAACCTGAAGTGGACTCCAAGTCTGGAGAACTTGGCCTTTCCACTGTACCAGGCTGCCTCCCAGCATCTTCCAGCTTCTTCAGGACTCTATCCTCTGGTTTATATTGCCTCAAAACAGCAAGCTTTTTGAAAGAAGCATGGGACAGTGATGGAGTTAGGAATTTATTGGGAAGTAAGCTGGGGTTTCCTTTCTGTGGTGTCCAGATTGGTGAGCGGTCAGGCATTGGTAAGGCTTTACTTGTCTGGGCTTCACCATCTCTGCCTCCCACAATTGGTCATGTGGTTAAAAGCAGGTTGCCGCTGCCTTTTTATGGACTCACCTCCAGCTTGGAGGGCTGTTTCCCTTCCCAGTATGGGGCTACATGAGGGATATGGCAGTCAAGGACCTGGGGACCACAGGGAGGGCTGAGCACTGAGTGGGCAGGTCACAGGAACAGTTGGGTCTTTGTCCTGGTTCTGTTAATGTCTCAGAGGCACCCTGGTCACATTCCTTCTCCCTTTAGGCTTCATTTTCATCATCTGTAAAATGGTAAATTGAACTCAGTAATCTTTCAAGATATCTTCAAACTTTAACCTGTGACTATGTTGGCAGATCTCAAACAGGGTAGGTAGATGGAGACAATAGTAACCATTTTGAGGGTTTTTTGTACTCAAGATGCTGTGCTGAGCCCTTTGCTCATTTAAGCCTTATAACCCTGCAAGGTCTTACTATTATTCCCCACTCTCCAGATGAGAAAACTGAAGCCTACAGATCTTAAAACACTTGCCCAAGGATTCACAACTAGTCAATGATGACCTTAGGCCAAAGTCTACCCTCAACTACATGCCATATCCTGAGTCCCTCGATGGAAGCACAGAGGACATACCTAATCCAGCCTGGTTGGGGCAGGCTGAAGTGGAGGGGAGCAAGGTGAGCCAGCTGAGCCTAGTTCAGAAGGAGCAGTCAAAATTAACCAGTGAATAAGTGCATCTCAAGCAGAAGGCACAGAAGCACCAAGAACATGACAAACCCTGGACCCCAATCCCTGAGTCCCCTCCTAGCCTGACAACTCCTCCATTCTGAACCACTCTTTGCTCAAGGAAGCAGGGACCTTTGTACTCAAATCTGGATCTGATCTGCACACTGGCTATCTTTTGTGGCATTTAGCAAAGCCCAGGTCCCAGAACTCCATGCCCCTTCTTTCTGCACTGGATGTGGAGGTGAGCCTACCTAGTTAAGAGGCCTAATTGATGTTGAGGAGCTCCTGGAGTGCTTGGTGAAAGATGTCCCGTAAATCTCAGACACTGAAGAATTCTGCCACATTCATCACAGTGTTTAATGTCCTGATTGATCTCCAGGGTAGTCAATTTCATTTGCTTGTTTCAGGATGAATAGGCAGGCTGCTCCCCTATGCTGTAGGCTAGGGCTCTGCATAAAATTATGCCAGCACTGTCTCTTTGGTAGCTTGCAATAAATTTTAGAAGCAAATGTTCCATCATTTTCTTTGGGTAATTAACTATTCACTGGGAGACAATATCAAGCTTTTCAGCACTGGAGCCAAGAAAAAACTCCAAAGTAGTTATGAATTCCTTGGCTTATGCTGGAAAAGGGAGAGGAAGGCAGATAAGGTGCCTGCTATCTGGGGAACAACAGTGTTCTCTTATCTAACTCAAGATGACTCCAGGACATTATTTACAGGGGAACCAATTGGGATATGTGAGCAGGGATGAGGTCACGAGGGACAGTGCCTGGGCTGGCTATTGGGGTTGGAGGCAGGGCACATATCCCCTCAGCTTCTCAGTACCCATATACCCCACTACCACCCTCCCCACACAAAACTATCCGCAGCAGCAAATGAAATAACTGAGCATCTCCTGGGCAGCCTTCCCCAAAAGTGCTGAATGTGGGCAGGCAGTGAAATACCCCAGGCATCTATTATTAATAAGGATGGTTTCTGTTTGTGTCTCCCTTGAAACATTCTCAAAGGGCTTTTCCTTCCATTATGTCATTAGCTAGCTATCTCAGCAACCTTCACGGGGGTGGAGGGTCCAGGAGGTATTATTTCTGTTATGCAGGGGGAGGAAGTGGGTCCAAGGATTAGCAAACCAGAAACGGCTGGGCTGAGAATCCAGGTACCTGGGCTTTGACACACCCTGAGGTGGAGGGTGGAGGTGGCGATTCAGACTTCTCTCCAACCCTGAGTTGTCTATTTAAAACCTGGGTTAGCTCAGGTTGTTGGGTATCCTTGTCAAGCAACTCTACACGAGTGTCCTGATGACTTGTCAGTAAGATGCTCCCCTTGTAAGAAGCCTTCCTTGGACCTTATCTCATTTGAGGCTCTCAACAGCCCCCCTGCTCTCAGTCTTTCTCTTTTGAGTTGAGGAAATCTCACCAGAGAGGAGTGTGGAGGCAGCACCAGGACACGTGCTTCAGTCAAGAGCTGTCTTGGAGTGAGAAAGGAGTTCCTGAGCTGAGGGTCATGAATGGAATGAACACCGGCCACACCAAAGAGAATTCTAAGCCACTAGCCTCTAATCATGCAGGGTCTGTGGAAAAGCCCACAGTCTGTGTGATTTGATCTGAAAAGCCAAGGTTTGGGTTGGAGGTTTTACCCAGGGCTGAATGCAGAGGGGCCAGTTGTGTCATTCAGGGAAGACGTTACAGTCCTAGACAGACTTTGGGTCAGGCCTGCAGAGCTCTGGCCTGGCTCCCCTGTGGGCCGGCTACTAGCACTGCTGGATCTGAGCCTCGTTGTCCTTGCTGCCAGGTTTGGCATGTCAGGGTGGCACCCTGGCCACAGGATTAGCTCCTTTCCAGCTCCAGCAGCAAGGCTGAGCAGGGAGGCTGGCCCTATAGGAGGGGCCTCGGGACTCTGCAGAGAGGATGGGCTGGTCTCTCCAGCCTGAAGGGCTGCATGAGCTGATGGATGGCAACTGCCTGGGGGCTGGAGTCCTGATTTCTCTCTCCGGCTCCTGATAACACCTGGTTTAATTCCAGGCAGCTCATTTCAGCATATCCAGTATGACATCTAACCCAGACAGACCTGGGTTTGAATCCTGCCACTAGTTTACTAGTTAGCTGTGTGCCCTTGGGCAAGTCATTTAATTAGTCATTCTGTGCCTGTTTTCTCCTCCGTAAAGCAGGGAAAATAGCACCCACTTTGCTGGGCTGTAACACAGAAGGAAGATTGCAAAAGGGCACCTGTCACAACAGGAAATGAATAAATGGGAGCCATCACTGTTATCACCCTCTTGTTGGCTTATAGGAGACAGTGACTTGTTACCCAGAGCCTCCTCCCTTCTGGGAGAGCACCAGAGCCAGCTCTCTGAAAGGGTGGACGAGCAAGGAGAAGCCATTTCCCAGAGCCGCAAACCTCCCAGGGAGTACTGGGCTCCATCTCCATCGGCCCCAAGCTGCCCGCCAGCCAGGACTCTGGGTTATGGCACCCAAGGGAGCCCTAAGAGCCAAAGCTTTGGCTCTCTACCTCCTGCACTCCAGGCCTCAGAGCCTCTGCCCCACACCTATCCCAGGCAGGTAAGTGGCTTCCTCTGCGTGTAACCTCTAATGTTGTGACTGTGGACTCTATCCTCGGAGAGGCGAGGACGACCTCTTGATACCTGTCACTAGTCTTAATCTCCTCATGCAGCAGTTCTAACACCTGTTCAAGGATGAAGGCAACAGTGAGTGCGCAGGCAAAATTTCACTTCACAGCAATTTGTAAATACCCTAAGAAATCACCTTTTACAAGTAGAGCTATTCTGTAGACCCCATTTCTAGATGGGGAAACTGAAGCAGAGAGCAGGAGCCTCTTGCCTAGCATCTTACCCCACTGCTCTCCTTTCTGTCCTATGGTTTTCTCTGGAGTAGAAGTCTGCAGCAGAGGCAAGTGCTGGCTAACAGCTGGGTCTCACTTCTGGTGCAGGACAGGCTCATTTACCTGTTGGAGTAGCCACCATTAGCCCAAGAGCAGAGGCGAGGGAAGTTTGGCAAAGAGGGTGTCACAGGGCCTGGCCAAGGACGGTAGCTGTTTCTAGTCCAGCAGATGCAGGCTGCTAATTACAGACCTAGCTGGCACCTGCCCTAGAGATTATAAATCATATTATGCCCTTCAGCCCATCACATGACAAAAGCCAAGAGTGACCACTTTGCCTCCAAAAGCTCTAAAACCTCAGAGCCCCAGCAGCTAGCACACTGCCAAGTGGATTTGGACCCCAATTTCAGTGCTTCTCTTGTCAGTGTTCCACCTCAGGAAAGTTTTTTAAACCTCTCTGAGCCTCAGGTTCTTCATCTGTAAAATGGGGCTAGTGATACCCACCTCACAGAGTTGTCTGAAGGGCTAAAGCACCCCACGTGTGTAGAGGCCTTGGTAGAGTGCTCAGTGATGAGGATTATTTTGGGCTGGTTACTTTTAAAAACTGCAGACGGGAAGGAGCCTCTGAGGAGTGGGATTTGCTTGCCCTTTGACGAGAGACATTTGCATTTGTGAAGGAAGTCTCCACGTGTTGGGGGTGTCTCCCTCTCTGCACCAGGAGGAAGGAGGGACGACCTTATCTCTAGAGACTCTTAATGGGGACGGCAAGGACTTAAGTCTTGTCTATGGTGCTTGTCTGGTAACCTCACGTAGCTGACTCCTCCCCCCACCCCCACCACCAATAGCCTGCCGGGAAGCATAGGACATCCTGACTTAATCCGGTCTGATTCTGACCTAAAGTTATAGGGCCAGCCAATAACCAGACCCCACCTGCACTGATGCCATTTTAACAACTTCTTTTACACCTTCTTTCCTTTGTCTTGGAAAGAGAGAAACTCACATACCTATGCCTTCAACTTAGCCCTACTCTCAACCCATGTTGGTAGCAGCTCTTTACTGCCCATGGGTCCTGTCCCTATGCTATTCTCTAAATAAAAGAGCACTACTGCCAGACCTTGAGAGTCCAAGAAAATCTTTCTTTCGACTCCTCGGCTCACCGAGCCCGCATCACTCAGTAATAGAAGCTGTAATTATGCTGTTGGTGACCCAGAATGCCTCAGATTACATCTCCAAAACAGCTCAGTTAGACACTGCTGCCTTTAACACCTTTTTTGACAACTGCTTATCTCCCCATGAATCAGAAGGGTGCTCTTTGCTGGCATATAATTTCCCTCCCTTTTTCCAATTCAGCCATCTTTCCCAAGTGACCCTGTGCCCAAGCCTGTGGCCTTATGCAGGGTTCTGAGGTTCTAATGGGACCCAGGCCTGATCCCTGTTCCTGCGGACCAATGGGAGGCAGGCAGGGAAGCAGATGGGCTGACCAAGCCATGGGATCACTACTGTCAGGGTGAGTCCACAGGGCCAGGAGCCCTGAGGACATCCTGACCTACTAGTGAGGGACCAGTGAGACACACAGTGAGAACAACCCAGAGAAAGAACAGGTCAGGAGGGCAGCTGGCAGGCAGGCCAGCTCGTGAAGGGGCTGTGACCACACTGAGACGTTTAGTTGAGGCAACAGGAACCCTTAATTAATCGTCTTCTCCCTTTTTTGGACAAAACAAAACATAGTGGTTATAAACACAAAATCCCTTGGAGGCTTTTCAGCAAGGGAGACACAGCAGGCTTAGCAGCCTGGGAGGACACACTCAAGGGTGGAAGCAGAGGCTGGGTCTGGAGCAGGTGATTTGCAGGGCAGAATGGCCAGGATTCATTACTGCTTGTGGGGGATCAGGAGGGAGCCAATGATGTTGATGCCACATACACTCAAAGCTGGGTGGATGCTGGTGCCCCAGCTGGGAACCTGGAGGAAGAGCAGGCTTCAGGCAAGATACTGCGCTCAACTTTGGACCTGCTGAGCTCAAGGTCCCTGACAGATGGAGCCCTGGGTCAGGAAGCTGGGTCTGGGAGTTGTCAGCGAGGAAGGCAGAATTCTGAGCTCCCTTTTGGTGGGGAGCTGAGGGAGGGGAAGGGACTGGTCCACAGTCACAGAGCCAGGCAGTGTGAGAGCTTCCTGCCTGGGGTCCAGGGCTCCTTCTATGCTGCAAGGCCTCAGGTCTGCCAGGGAGGGATTGAAGCTACCCGGGTGGGTTTTCACCACATCATCCCAAACCCCAAAAAGCCACTTGGGGATTCTTCACCTGGGCTAGCAACCAAGGAGAACCTCTGCCAACTGGAAGTCTCAGTGCAGCTGGTTTTTATTATTAAAGCCAAGATTGGAAAATGGCTGTCCCCCCACCCCCATGACCCTCCCACCCACCTCCAGATCCATCCCTTTATGTCCTGTGAAGGTGAAAACTATTTATCTTGAAAAGACTCAGAAAAGCTCATGCTGAAATCAGAGAATGAGAATGAAACAGGCTCAGATGGTGGTCTTTGTGTGGTTGTGTTGGCTCCACCCAGGATTCCTGGAAAAGACAGCTTGGGGGGTGGGGGAAGGCTGGAGCCCCTGCTCACAGTGCTGTTCCCTAGGGTCCGGGGTGGGCGTCAGGAACGAAGGCAACGGAAGAGGCTGAGCTGGCCCCTGCGCTCTACCCTGCTAAAGCTGGGCCACAAGCTGGTTTTTATAAAAATGATTAAAAAACCCCAGCCACGAGCACCACCCTCCCCCGAACAGGGTCAGAGGAGGCACCAGCTCTGGGCTTTGAGGTCTGAGGCATGTGGCCTCTTGGCCTAGTGTCACCTCCCTGGAGGCAGGCAGCACCCTGAGGGAGGCCAGGTGGGCTCCTGGGGCCCAAGTGTGGCCCTTGTTGGCCTCTGGGGCACCGGGAGAGCTTCGAGATGGCTGTCTGCCCTCCTCCTACCCAGCCTGCCTGGAGGCTTTAGGTTTCAGGGACCCTGTGCAACTTCTGCTCTTTGGATTCCAAAGATCTGAATTTCTCCTCCAGCATGGGCACAGCAGGCTGGAAGTGGATGACAGGCTTGATCTGAAAGACAGTAAAGCCCTCCTGATTCTTCTGGTTGAATAGACTTACCCTGTGCTCCAGCTCAGGGCTGGTTTGGGCTGAGCCCACTGGGCTGGGCCAGGAGACAGGGGCTGGGTCCAAGGCCCTCTGGGATGGGCAGGGGTCCTCCGACAGGGAGGATAGCAGGTCCTGGACTGTGGCCTCCACCATCTGCTGCTGGGGTGGTGGCAGCAGTGGCAGGGGAGAGGGGCTGGGCTTGGAGGATGGCTCCTCTCGGGTAGTGCTGCAGTCTGTGGAGGAGCCCAATGTCTGGCTGCTGTCACTCTGGGCCCAGGTGACAGAGCTACAAGTAGAGCGGGAAATGTTTTCAGAGGTGGCACTGGCGCAGGTACCATTGCTGCTGAGCTTCAGGGGCACGTCAACGGAGAAGAGGTCAGAGGAGATGTTGGGCTGGTGAATGTCTATGGCAGCTGTGGTGACCACGCACACCGCTGGCTCTGGGACACCACTGTCTGCAAGAAAGGAGGGGATGCCAGTCACACTTCACCTCTGCTACACCTCTGTGGACCCTCCATGAGGGCGGGTCTGAGCTGAACCTGGTCTAGGAGCAGAGCTGGACAGCAGGCAGTAAGCATGAATGGGTTTTGTTGGGGGGGGGGGGGGGCTGGGGGGGTCCGGGTGCCGGGTTTTCCGGGCCGGGGGGGGGGGGGGGGGGGGAACGACGATGCCTCCCTGTCTTGTTGAATGCAAGTGTGGACGTGTGACATGCCTTGGCCAATCATCTGTGAGAACTGACCCATGCATTTCCCAGTAGAAGCTATATAAAACAGTGATGCTTTGCACCCTGGCAGTCAACAGTGTTCTACAATACATGGTAGCTGTTCTGCTAGAGTAAAGATGACAACCAGGGAGCAGAGCCACGAGCCAATCTGCCATGGGTGTTTGTCGATTCATTTAAAACACTGAGACGTGGGGTTATTTGCCACTGCAGCATAACCTAGTCTGTCCTGACTAACTCAGAAAGCATGGTGTGCTAGGACAAGGAATTTGGGCTTCATGGTCGGAGGGAATCATTCAAACTTTTCAGTGGGACCGATGTGGGAGTGACATGACCAGAGCTGTGCCTTCAGAAGACTGATTAATCTCTGTAGAATGCATTGCAGGGGGAGGATGAAGGACACTTCAGAAGGTCTTTAAGTGAGAAGTATCAAGGGGCCAAGTTACAATGGGTGTAGTAATGGGCAAGGTCTCTCCCCAAAGTTGTGGGGATAGTGGAGTGGAGGAGAGGTCTCAGCTAGAGATGGTAGTCTTTGAAATCAGCAGATTGGATGAGTCTTTGAAACAGGAGAGAGAAGAAGGAAGAGGCCTTTAGGGGGCTAAATTGTGGGGAAAAAAAATTCACATGCATTATACATTTTACACAACACAACACAACACAACATTCTAGCCTTATAATGGAGTATTCAAAGATTTAAGGGCTATGAAATCCTAACTACAAGATGCAAGACATTGGCTAAGGAGAAACAAGACACTGGTATTATTTTAAAACTCAACGTTTCCCATAAGTGAAAACCACTAGGTTCCCTGAGACTTTTTCAAGTGCAAGAATGAAAGAAATCAAGCGAGGACATGCCCAAAGCCTCTTGCATCTCAAGCCCAATTATGCTGTTATCTCAGCTCCATCCTGTTCATCCTGAAAGGTTCTCAGGTTGGGAGGTGCTAAGGTCACATAGATTTCTAAATTTCAGCTCCCTTTTTATTTCAGGGCCCCACATGCAGCCCAGAGCACTCCACCCCAGCATCCACAGCTCCAGCGCTGGAGTTTCCTGGGAGCTAAAGCTCCAGGTATTTGAGCCTTGAATTCTGCCTCCATGTCAGAGGGCACGCCAGGCTGAGCTGTTCCTACTCTCAGTGTTAGGGGTTGCCAGGGTCACATCTGACATGGGGCTGCACAGAGGTTCTGGTACATGCAGAAGAGCCCCCAGCGCAGACTCACCACTGCTGGGCCCATTGTAGTACTGACTGATGTAGCTGTTCATGTCATCTTTAACCACGGCTTCTACAGAGGTGGGGACAGAGAAGGGTGAGTATGATGGCTTGCCAGATAGTCCAAGAGGCAGGGGCCGTGGGCAGTAGGTGCTCCTCCCCCAGTCCTCCTGTCTCCATCCCCATCACCAGGAGAGGAGGCACTTGTCTCCCAGAAGCTCTCTGCTGCTTTCTAATCCTCCACGGGGACCACATGTCTCATTTGCCCCATGGCTGGGCTGGACTGGGTATCAGGGACCCTGGTTCTGATGACGCATCTAGCTTGATATGTGACATGGACAGGGCCCTTTCCTTCTCTGTCCTCAGTTTCCCCATCTCTGAGATGCAGGGTGTAGAAATACTTCCTCAGGGCTTTCTCTACATGAATGGCCTGAGTCTGTGAATCCACTTGAGGTTCTCAGGGTCACCAGAAATGCTGTCCTCAGTGCAAAAAGCCTCAAAGCCCCATTTGCAGACACACACAGCCAGCTGCAGAGGCTGATTGTTGGCTCAGTCCATCTGAGGACTGTCTTCCATGCAGTACAGGAATGACCCGGGCGGCTGGGCATCCCCACCACCTACACAATGCTAGCATACGGTAGGTGCTCAGTAAATAGTTATTGAGTGAATAATGAATGAGAGGGTGTAAAGCTGTCCAGGTCAAGAAAGATGACATGGGAAGAAGGTCTCAAAGAAAAATTGGTTCATTGTCCTCATGGAAGTTGGGAAGGAATGGGAGAAAGGAGAGGTGAGAAATTGAGTGGCCTGAAAATGGGAGAAAAAGCAGATGACAGGAGACCCCAAAAGCCATCCTAAGGAGGTTGGCCTTGTCCCAAGGGCAGTGAGGAACCACAGGAAAGTTTGAACACGGTCAGGTGTGAGTCACTCCCAAGGTTGTGGGGAGAGTGGTTGAGAAGGTGCCAGCCTTTAGGCAGGGAAGCCAGAGACTGCAATGTTCAGGTGAGGGATGACAGGCCCTGGAGGGTGGGTGGTACCTGATGGGACAGAAGGAAGGGATGAGGGTCAAGTGATAATTAGGAGGGACCTGGCAGGCATTGGAGAATGACAGGAGGAGGTCCCTTGGCTCAGTTTGGCAACTTGTCAGACTAGCTCAGGGGTTGCTTCTTCAGCAACTGTGGCATCCCTGAGGTCCTGGGGTCCTGCGGTGGGGGGGGGGGGGGGCGGTATCAGAATCAGACTTGGTTTCAAACCTCAACTCCACCATATATTAGCTAAATGGCCCTCTCTGAGCCTTTGTCCCCTTGTCTGTCAAATGGGTATAATGATACCTACTCTCCAAAGTTGATAAGGAGATGAAACAAGCTAGGGAACGTCAGATTCCTGGAGTGGGGTCAGGCACATGGAGCCCTTTAACGCATGAGCATCTGGGCCTTCTTCTCCTGTGGAAGTTTGAGGGAGCCCACACCCCTGGGGGCGGATCCAAGGAGCCAAGGTCTGCAGGTGACTGGACCCCAGGCTTTCTGTGGTCGCCTTCCCTGGCACATCTGAGATTGCTCATTGCTGGGGAAGTCAATCTGCCCTGACACTGGGAGGCCTGGGAAGCACACACAGAGTACCTGGCTCTGAAAAGGGTTTTTTGGCCTCTTTTGATCTTTAAATGCCTGCTGTCAGAGGTGTGTTTTGCGTTAATGCCTGAGCTGAGGGAGGGTCCCCAGACTGGCTCCAGGATCAGCTGGCAACACTCTCTCAGAATCAGACAGCAACACGTTTCTCCATGGCCTTCATAATTTGTGTTGTAAATGCTGTCTATCCCTGCAGGAAGTGAGAGGTGGCTGGTGTGGCCGCTCCCGGCAAGCAGTGCAAAGTGGTGGGCCACTGGGCCCACTAGGCCACACAGGAGGTTCTGGTCACTTATCTTGGTTTTATCCTGAGGCCAAGACTGCAAGGACCTGTGACATGGCTACAGAGGGCCACATGACATGGGCAGGACTATGAACTCAGGTATCCACAGACTTATGAAACTTTATCCCAAGGGAGCTACTCGCAAGAAGTGGCCTAGGATGAATGAGAAAAACCGAGACCCTGGGTTCTCGTCCTGGTGCTGCCACTGGCCCACCATGGGAGCTTGAGGAGGTCATATCTCCACTCTGGGCTGCAGTTTCTTCATCTGTACCAAGAGGGGCCTGGTGAGGCTCTTAGAGATTGTGACATGGTTGGGCTAGATGGCTCCCAACACTTCTGCCAGCTCTGAAGTTCCAAGAAGTGAGAGCCAGAGCAGAGTGGGAAGGGACCCAAGGCATCTGGACTATCCCCTAACTCCCAGTGCAGGAATCACCTCAACACCTGCCTGATGGGGCCTCTCCCAACCACGGCCTGCACATCTCAGGGAAGGAATCTCCTAGATCTTTGTTGAGCAGCTCTGATAATCAGCTGTGGGCAACTTCTCATTCATTTATGTTCAATAGGATCACAGTGTGCCTGACCCTCTGTGGGGTATTGAGGCCAGAAGTCCCTACCCCTAAGGCACACAGTCAGGGCCTCCCCAGGACATCCATTTCTTGGTCAGGCAGCCAATCTCCATTTAATCAGGAGGCGTCTACTATGTGCAAGCCTTGCAGATCCTGGTTCTGCCTTCCTTAGGTACCAAGGCTAAGCCCATTTCTACTCACAATCTACATGACACACCTTCCAACACTTAAAAAGCCCTCACATCGCTGAGAAGTCGCTTCTCCTGAGAAACCACTGTCCATTTTCCACCTCTCCCCAGTTTTCCAGCCTTTCCACTCTGAAGTGTTCACTATGGGCTCCAGATGTGACCAAAATGTGGGGAGAAGGTGGAGGGAGGGAGCTGGCATTTACTGTGCCCTTCAAAGCTCCAGACCGCAGGTTAGGCATTTCACACATTGATCTCCTTTAATCCTCACCACTGCCCTGCAAGCCTGGGATTATTTAATAGACGGGTCCTTCCCAAGATCTGGCGTGATCACTCCCCTAATGCAGCCTAACATCCATCAAGTGGGTTTAGCAATCGTGCTGCTCTGCTGACTCATGAGCTTGTGGCCAACAGAGACGCCCAGGTCTTCTCTGCAGGAGCTGGGGCCAGGCCAGGCCTTTACCACGCTGTAGTTGTGTAACCCCTATCGGGGACTTCACATTTATCATCCAGGCAAATGACAGCTTGTTGGTCTCAGCCCACAGATGCAGCATACTAAAAGCAATCTGAATCTTGATTCAGTCTACTAAGGTATTAGATCTGTCTCCTAACTCAGTGTTGACTATTTATTTGAGAATGCTCACATCTTCATCTAAGCTGTTGATAAAAATAACCTAGGCCAGATGACCTTTAGACCAAACATCTCTCCTGAGCTGCTGACTGTTTTGGCCAACTGGACAACTTCTCCTGGATGAGCTCCAGCTACTCTGACTCAACATGTCCAAAATAGAACTTGGTTTCTCCCTCTGTCTTGGTGAATGGTTCCCTTGCCCATCTAGGCTGGGACCCTGGTCATTTCTCAGTGCTTCCTCTCTTTCCTTACCAACAACCCGATTCCTACCAAGTCTGTGACCAGCTGAGGGATCCCTGATGCCCTCTGCTTTGGCCCTGTAGTCCAGCCTTAGGTCAGACCTCATGCTTTCCCCTTTGGACTTTTGTTGCGCCTGTGGGTTAAATGAATGGGATTCCTTGCTCCATGGATATGCCTGACACAGAACCTAGGTCCCTAGGTGGCCACTAGAGGTCTGTCCAGTCTGCATTTGCTCCTTCTACTCCAAATCTGTCCTCATACAGGGGCCTCGGAGTGAGCTTTAAGACATAAGTCTGAAAGTAAGGCCTGCTCAGATTTCTCTAGCAGTGCTGACACTGGTTCTTGCCTGCTCTCTGCTTCAGGCAGGCCTTCTTCTCCAGAACTGAGCACTTGGGCTGGGGTTCTGTCTCCACCTACACAGAGGCCTAAGAGCCTTTGAGGGCACATTTTACTCAGAATCTCCCCAGCACTTAGCACGGGACTTGGCATATGCCAACTGCCAATAAACAGGGTGACTGGACAGATGACTATGGCTGGGTCAGAGTCTGTAGGACCTCCCAGACCACTCCACTCACCCTCTGGGATGCTGTTTGCACCATTTAGCAAGCAGCCTCACTCCCCGTCCCTGGTATTTCTTGCCCAGAGACTAGTGACTGTTGGGTGTCTGAGAGCTTGGGAGGAGAGAGAGGAGGCAGGCACAGATGCATGTGGCCAGGAACAGGCCACCAGTCAACCTTGACACAGGGCTGCCCACCTTCCTCCTAAAAATAACTCTCAGGGTTTCTTCTGATTTGGCACCAAGGAGTCCTAGGGCCATGTAGGAGCCACCCCACAGAAAGACAGCTGGCTTACCCTGGAGGGGTAGGAAAGAGGGGTGGGTACAAACACAGGCTCCAGGACAAAACAGCCCCAGATGCCAACCCCAGCTCTGTAGGCACTCGCTATGTCGTTTTAGGCAAATCCTTAGCCACTCTGAGCCTCAGTTTCTTCACCTGTTATATGGGGATAAGAAATACCTACATGCTGGTGAGATAATGAATGTCAAGTCTAGCCCAGGGCTGTCCCTCACCTCCCTGAACTCCTGGCCCATGGTGCTCCCTGCCTACCCCAAAGTCTCAAATCATTTCTAGTGCAGCTGCTGCAGCTGCTCCAGGCTGCCCAGTGCCTTTCTTCCAGGGGTATGAGCACTCTGTAAACCCATCTGACTAATCCTCCTAAAGCCAGTAGAGTCCTGTGATAGCAACGCTCGTTATGTGGGTTTTATCCCTTGCGTGGAGCCCCAACCTGCCCAGCGAGGCAGAGGTGGAGACAAACGGCAGTGAGTCAGCTGGGCCTCCTGGAGGTGGTGCAACGGGCCAAGGAGTGGGGCAGGGGTGTCAGGACCACAGGTCCACAAATCCTGTGCAGAAACAGGCCCCAAAGCCCAGAAGAAGATTCTTGGTTAGGAGCTCCCACTCCCAAACTCCTAAACTCCAACTTGTTGCTCCATGGTTTGGCAACCCTCACTGAGGAAGGACACTAATAGTCACTGAGAGTCTGCAGTGTACCAGGCATGAGAGCTGTGCATACGACTGAACGCCCAGTCCTTCTCAGTGATGATGTGCTCCAGCTGGTATTGCCATTTTGGAGAAACTGGGGCTCAGAGATAGGGCCAGCTGCATAATTGTGGGGCCCCTTGTTCAAAAAGCATTAAGGCCCAGAAATAAATCCATGCATATATGGTCAATTAATTTACAACAAAGGAGCCAAGAATATACAATGGGGAAAGGACAGTCTCTTCAATAAATGGTGTTGGGAAAACTGGACAACCACAGGCAAGAAAATGGAAGTGGACCACTATCTTATACCATACACAAAAATTAACTCAAAATGGATTAAAGACTTGAATGGAAGACCTGAAACCATAAAACTCCTAGAAGAATAGGTGGTAAGTTCCTTGGGATTGGTCTTGGCAATGAATTTTTGGATTTGACACCAAAAGCAAAGGCAACAAAAACAAAAATAAACAAGTGGAACTACATTAAACTAAAAAGTTTCTGCACAGAAAAGAAAACCATCAACAAAATGAAAAGGCAACCTGCTGAATGGGAGAAGATATTTGCAAATCAGATATCTGATAAGGGACTAATATCCAAAATATATAAAGAATTCATACAACTCAATAGCAAAAAAAAAAAAAAATCAGTTAATAAATGGGCAGAGGATCTGAATAGATATTTTTCCAAAGAAGACATCCAGATGGCCAACAGGTATACAAAAAGATACTCAACATCACTAATCATTAAGGAAATGCAAATTGAAACCACAATGAGATATCACCTCACACCTGTTGGAATGGCTAATATCAAAAAAGACAAGATATAACAAGTGTTAATGAGGATGTGGACATAAGAGAACACTTGTGCACTGTTGGTGGGAATGTAAATTGGTATAGCCACTATAGAAAACAGTACAGAGTTTCCTTAAAAAATTAAAAATAGAACCACCATATGATCCGGCAATTCCACTTCTATTTACCCAAAGAAAACAAACACTAATTTGATAAGATATATGCACCCCCATGTTCATTACAGCATTATTTACAATATCCAAGACATGGAAACAACCTAAGTGTCCACCACAGATGAAAGGATAAAGAAAATGTGGTATATACATATACACAATGGAACATTATTCAGCCATCAAAAAGAATGAAGTCTTGCCATTTACAACAATGTGGATGGACCTTGAAGGCATTATGCTAAGTGAAATAAGTCAGACACAGAAAGACAAATATCATATGATCTCACTTATATGTGGAATCTAAAACAAAAACAAAAAAACCCCAAGCTCAGAGATACAGAGAACAGATCAGTGGTTGCCAGAGGTGGGGGGTGGAGCATGGGCAAAATGGGTGAAGTGGGTCAAAAGGTACAAATTTCTGGTAATAAAATAAATAAGTTGTGGGGATATAATGTACAGCATGGTGACTATATTTATTGATACTGTATTGCATATTTGAAGTTGCTAGGAGAGTAGATTTTAAAAGTTCTCATCACACACAAAAAGATTTTATAACTATGTACAGTGATAAATGTTAACTAGACTTACCGTGGTGATCATTTCGCAATAATATACAAATATCGAACCATTACATTGTACACCTGAAACTAATATAATGTTATATGTCAATTATATCTCAATTTTAAAAAAAGCATTAAGAATTTCAAGAGGGTGATAGCAGAGCACTGAACCAAGTGTGACTGACCTAATGGGTCAACCTGCCATGAAGCCAGCCCTGCTCAGAAAGGTTAAGTAACTTGTTCAAGGCCAAGTTGATATTCAGACCCAGCCCTGAGTCTAAAACCCATGTCCCTGCCTCAGTACCACCTATCCCTCTACCCTGTTGGCCGCCTCCCTACCTTGTATGAGGCCATCCCCGGTCTAGTCTTACAGCTCTGGGGCTCCCTGGGGTCCCCAGTGTCCCCCATCAGGCACACACACACTAGGAGGCAGCAGTGGCAGAAATCCTGACTTGCCTCCATTAGCACACAGGCCTCTCCTCTCCCAAAGGTAAACACAGGTGCCAGCTCTGCTTGGCAGAGGGAAAGCTCAGAACAGCTGGTCTGGTGTACCTCTGTGGGGTTTCTCTGAGCTCTAGTGCTGTGCGGGGTGGACACCGAGGTCCACTGTGATATATGGTGAAAACCGTGGCACTCCCACCAGGGCCTGTAATTCATAAGTTATGGGTGAGCTTCAAGACTAATAAATTTGGGAGGGAAGTATTAATGACTACACAGGGGCACTGTGAACTTGGCAGGCCCCGAAGCCTAGAACTTTGCAGCCTGGGTTTTAAAAATGATTTGTGCCAGAGCAAGTCTAAACAGAAGCTGGTTGGCGTTAGTCTGACTGTGACCCACTGGCAACTGCTGAGACTGCAGGAGCCACTTCCTCCTGCTGAGGCTGGCACTCCTGCCCTCCTGGGCTGCCCCCTCCCAAAGCTCCTGTGACTTACTGCTCGTGTCTGCAGGTTAATCCCTGGATTGTCTGTGTACTGCTGTGACACAGTGGGCCTCAGAGCTCTCACTGGCCTGAAGGTCATTGTTACCAACAAACACTGCCCTTTCTCCACCTCCAGAGTGGCCCAGAGCGCCCCTAGCTTGTGCAGCCATAATTTCTAATGTCATGCAAATCCCTCCCTGGACACAGCTCCTGATCAAAGAGAGATCAGCTGGGGGATGCCCTGTCTCCCTGGCCCATTCAAGGCTGTGAATCATGCATGCCACTTGCTGGCCCCCCATGCTTCTGCCCTCTGCCTCGGAAGTGTTGGTTTTGCTATTGATGGCTCTGGGGTTGGCTGTGAAGTTGTGGATGGGGGAATGCACTATGAATGTCTGTGTAGGCTGGGGCAGGTGCAGGGGAGGTGTGCATCTAAGAGCTGGGAAGTACCAAAGGGATGACACAGAGGGAAAAAAGGAGAGCAAGGGTGGGGTTCCAGGGCTGGATGGGAGGGGCATTTACAACTGCTCCCAGGGGTGCACATCTCCCCTTTGGGAGGCTTGAGTGCCTTGTTTAGACACCCCTCTAGTTTCCAGAAGGGTCAGCACAGACCCCACGACACCCTGGCTGGTGACACATGGCCAACCAAATTTACCCTGAGTGGGTTTCAAGTCTGACCACGCTTTCTCCCTTCTTATTCTACGTCCTCCTTTTCCTCCTGGAAGTTGCCCACTATGGGGACTGGAGAGAGAGGAGGAGCAGGCACTCAAAGCTACATAGCACTCCTGTGGGATTATTTTAAAGGCTTGGTTTGTTTGCAGATTCTCCAAGCCCAGATCTTGACCCCCTGTGGGCCCAAATGTGGCATCAGGTGTTCAGGGTACAGGGTTCTGTACAGAACACATGTCTGCACTGGAAGTGCTTTCCTGAGCTCAGGTGTTTAAAGGTGGGCACATCTAAAGAGAGAAAAACATGGAGCTTCCCACTGCCATGGGCAGAGCGAGAAGGCTGTCCAGCAGGGAGAGCAAGGAAGCGGTTCCTCTGGTCCTCTGGAGCTCACTCTGCTCCATCAAGGAGTAAGATCCTGGGATGGGCTAGGAGATTGTAAACCTGCTCCTCCCATCCTTGGGAAGCAAGACAAAGTGGGCAAAAGTTGCTGCTGATTTCCAGAAGAGCTTTCTGAAAGAATATTCTTATATTCCAGATTCCACAAGCACCAGCCTGAGGAGCTGAAAGCCAAGAGTGGAGGTTTCCGGAGTGGACTATTGCCAAAGGGCCTCTGTGCTCTGAGAGAAGACACAGGAATGCAGGGACTCAAAGGGAACAAGTGATGTCCTCGAGCCTCGTTTTGTTCTTTGATCAGTTATGGGCTTGCAGATTACATTCCATGCAACAAACTGTATGGTGAGCCTGCTGAGGGCCAGGCATGGGCGTTCCCTGGAGATAAACAAGTCAGGAGGTCACACACATAAACGTTCATGGCAACTCAGCACAAGTAGGCCTAGTGGGAATTCACGTAAGGTCTAGAGGGAAGGGCATGGTGACTGGGAGCTCACTCTGAGATGAGTTTTAAGGATGAAGAGAAGTCTGGCAGGCAGGTCTTGCCCGCCAGTGAACAGCATGTGGAAAGGCTCAGGAACATACAGCTGCACAGAACACCTACAGAACTAAAAGATGGGTTTTTTCATTCGACTAGAGTGAAAGTGAAGATGGAATGGAAGGAGATGAGGCTGGGGAAGCAGCCACGGACAAGATCATCAAGGGTCTTATATGCCATCTGTTATGGGTTGGATGATTGTATCCCCTTGCAAATGCATATGGTGAAGTCCTCAGTTGTAACCCTCAGTAGCTCAGAATGTGACCTTATTTGGAAATCAGATTGTTGCAGACGTAATTAGTTAAGATGAGGTCATCCTGGAGTAGGGTGGGCCCCTAACCCAATATGACTTGGGTCCTTACAAAGGGGGAAATTCGGACACAGTCACACACACAGGGGAAACACCATGTGAAGAGGAAGGCAGAGATCATGGTGTTGCTTCTGCAAGTCAAGGAACACCAAGGATTACCAGCAAACCACCAGCAGCTAGGGGAGAGGCCTAGAGCACATTCTCCCCCACAGCCCTCAGAAGGAACCAACCCTACCAAGACCGTGATCTCAGACTTCCAGCCTCCAGAACTGGGAGATAATAAACTTCTATTTTTGAAGCTGTCCGGTTTACAGTACTTTGTTTCAGCAGCGCTACCAAATACGAGCCAAGGGGTTAAGTCAGGGAGTGACATAGAAGATTTTGGAAAGATCACTGTGTGTGTGTGTGCGCGCGTGTGTGTGTGTGTGTGCACAGGACTGCAGAGGGCACCTATGGGGGCAATGCTGAGATCAAGGAGCCGGGCAAGGTCCAGAGATGAGAAAGGCTGAACAATAAAGATGAAGAAGGGGAATGTTTCAAGATACACACAGACAGTAAAACCAGCAAGAATTGGTGATGGGTTGTGAGTCAGGATCAGCCCAAGAAACCCAGAGTATAAGCAGGAATCGAATGAGCTGCAGCTGAACCCAGATGAATGTAAAATTCTGTATGGGGTACAAAAGCCACTGCCCAAGGATGGGCTTTGGGGACACAGGACTCAACAGAGCCAAGTGGGGAACACATGGGCCTGGGTCAGCTGTGAGCTCAAGCCAGGCAGCTACCACAAGGCTGGGGAGCCTTCCAGTCACATCACAGGGGTCTTGGGTTCAGCACAAAAAAAAAACAGGGGTGGCCCCTCAGCACCCAACCCTGGTCTTGCAGCTCCCCAGGAACTGCATTTAGTTCTGGATGTCACTCTGAGAGGGACCAAAACAATGGAATGCTCAGGGAGGGGCAGTGCAGCAAGAACTTGGACAGCTTGTTCCCTCAGGACTGGCTGTAGGAAAGCAGGTGACGGTCTCTAAAAGTCTGCCTCAGCTGGGAGGGCACCTACCAGACCTATGCATAAAAACTGCGGCCAAGTGGAGAGGGCAGGTGCCAAGGGGCAGACCTCAGTTCAGCCAGAGGAAGAATTTTCTAATAGGCAGAGCCTTTTGAAGTTGGGTTGGCATGGGCTTCCCTGAGAGTTTCAGAGTGCCTTTTCTTAAAGGAAGGTAAACTAAGGCTGCACAGCCTCTTGGTAGGGGTTACAGGTGGGATTCATGCATCAGCTGAAGGGTTGGACTCAGAAGTCCCTCCTAAGCCCCCAGATTCTGTAGTTCTAAGATCTAAAGGTCTCTCAAAAGATCATAAGAGCAACCATCCCACTCCCCAAAACCTGTAAGTGCCTTACAGCCTGCAGGGCTTTCTCACCTCTATCAGCTCCTCATAGGTCCTGTGAGGCAGACAGCTGGAGTTAAGAGTCCACTTTACAGAAGGGAACACAAGCCTTGAGTCATAGAGCTGGGGAGTAGCAGAGTCTGGAGCTCTGGCCTCTCACCCTGCCCCGCCCTGCCTGGCTGTCCTCCTGGCCCTGGCAAGCGGAACACGGTGTGCCAAGGTGCAGGGGGCCCTAGATCAAGCTGGGGTTAGGGTCCCAAGGTTCCAAGCCTAGCACCACCATTTCCTATGTGTGACCCTCTGAAATTATCTTGGCCACTCTGGGTCTGAGCTTCCTTCTCCATATGAGAGAAGGAAGGTGTGAGGATGAAATGAGATCACACTGTGAAAAGCTTCCCTCGGAGCAGTCTGATGAATCTTGGTTCCCTCACCTTTAGGTTAAAAATGTGAACCTGGAAATGTATTCTGAATTATTAGAGGAAGTCAATATTTAAAAGAATTTCTTGGTAAAGAGACCCCTTAACCATCATTTTAGCGATAACATTTCTAGGTGCAAGTAAGAGCAGGGAGGACTCCGATGTGAGCAGGAAAGGTGGCTTGGCAGAAGGACCTGCATCGAGGCTCCCAGGATCCCCTCTGGGCTCTCCACCCCCTGAGGCCTGATCCCTGGCCTGAGCCCATCAGAATACAGGCTTCTCACACGCTGAGAAGGCCCAAATCTGACACTTGCTGAGGACATTTTCACCCCTGCTCACAAAACAATACCACCTACATTTGCAGGACTGTTTTGCAGCTCTGGAGGCCACGTGCACCCACTTCCCTGAGCCTCACGACAACCCTGTGAAGAAGGCTCAGCATTGTTCCCATTTGATGATAGCTAGCAAAACCAAGGCCCAGAAAGCTAAAGTAGAAGGTGACACAGCTGGCCTTCTATTCAGTACTCTGCCTGGGTTATGGCCCTTGCTCCCATCTCCACCAACATCACGTGCCCACCAATTCCCTACCATTTCCAATGTTTAGGTTCTGGGCTGTTCTGACCCCAGTCCCGGACTTATGATCAGGGTCCTAGTAGGCCAGGCAGTCCAGTAGGATAGTCCCAGGCACCCAGCTTGAAGCCTAGCTCTGTCATTTATTAATGATGCGCCTTTAGACAACTTTCCTAGGTCTCAGGTTTTTCATCCATACAACAGGAAAGTCATAAGGCAGTGGTTGCTGTGAGGACTGGGGAGATGATACATGCAAGCACGCCTGGGGCCCACAGGCATGAAACGAGTACAACTCACTAAGATCATTTCGAGGTAAGGTGTGGTCAAGATAGCTTGACTAAATGCTTTCTCCTGGCCTCAGAAAGGTAGTCCTGGGGGGCACTGATCTGAGGGTGTCCCCCCCTCTCCCCGCAATCATGGGCCCAGGAGGGGGCGCATCCCTGCAAGGAGACAAGCTCCGCCTCTGGGAGCGGGCCATGGGGCAGGGGAAGGAGGGGGCTCTGCAGGAAGGGACTGTCGGGGCCACGGGGCGGGCTCACCTTGCGAAGGCTGCAGCTCCTCCACGACGCTCTCGGCCGCCGTCTCCTCTGCCCACGTGCCGGCCTCCAGCACCTTGTAGCGGCTGCGTGGCTGGCTGAGCACGTGAGGGACCTGCAGCGCTGCCTCACGCTCCGCTGCCAGGTCCAGGTCCTGCTGTGCCAGGTGCGCCCGCAGCTGTCGGATCTCAAACTGCAAGACCGAGATGGGTGGTAGGCTGCGCCAGGCAGGTGGGCGGGGGCCTGGACTCGCCCCGGCCCGACATCTGGGGCGCTTTGCTCATGGAAGGAGATGGGCTGAAGGAATGAGCTGAGTGTCCAAAGGCTGGATGCAGTGTTCCTTACACGTCTCCTAACACTAATCCTAAGAGCCTCTGACATTTATGGAGCTTTTTCCAAGTAATAATGTGTGTTCCTGTGTCTCATTTCTGATACTGTGTAGTATGGCCCCATTTTGAGGACAAGATGGCCGGGAGAAGAAATACAACTGTGGTTCGTGGGAAGAGCACTGGAGGAGGAACCAGGAAAACCAGGTTTGAATCCAGCTCTCACTACTTGCCTAAATGTGAGACCCAAATGGTTCTTGTCAAAGTGAGAGCCTTATTCAGGTGTCTTACACTGATGATGGATGGAACACAGGAAACGCTAAACATGAGGGCCACCCAGCCTTGGGGGCCCATTTTGGACTTTCCTGCTGGACTTTCCGTTGGTTCATTTGTCTTCCAGAAATACCCACTTCCCTCTTCTAGGAGGTGTTCTGAGGGCAGTGGATGACTCCCAGTCAGACAGGACTGGGCTCTAGCCCCAGCCCTGTGGCTTACTGGCCATATGACCTTGGTTTCCTTATCAGTAAAATGGGGGTTTTCATCCCGTAGAGCTCTCTGGAGGACTTGGGTGCTTCATAAGGGCTTTGTAAAAAGCTGCACACATTTGGATTTTGGTTTACTTTTTTGTTGGGGAAAGCTTCTTGGAGAAGCTTCCAGATGCCTCTTGGGTTTGTCGCTGAGACGGCTATTCACACCCTGGGCCATCTGGGGGAGGCAAAGTTTGGGTCTGACATTGCAGGAAGCACTGCGGGCTCAGCTAGAAGGAGAGCCTTCACTGCCACCTAGTGTTCCAAGCACACTGCATCATTTCTGCACAACTTCCTGTCAAAGCTCCAAAGACCTGCAGCAGGTGGGAGGGAGAGGGTCCCAGGGAGGCCCAGGGCCTGGGCTCCCCAGCTAGGAGATTACCTAGTTGCACATGAAGCCCAATCTCTGGCCCTGACTCCTCCCTGCAAATGTCAGACTCACACCTCCAACTACCTACCTGACAGCAACAAGGAATTAGGTCACAGGAGTCACACACTCAACCTAGTCAAAACAGGACTCTTCACTGTGTCCCCAAACTTGCTCCTCAGGTGTTTTCATCTTATTTTCGCCAGAGCCAGGAATGGAGTCACCTCCCTGCTTCTTTGCTTTCCCTCACCCCACCATCCAATCTGCCCCCAAGTCCAGCTCCACCTCCCAGTGCTACCCTAAGGCTGCCCACCTCCCTGCACCTCCACTGCCAGCTCTCACCTGCAGCTTCTACAGCCCTCTACCAGCCGTTCTCCAACAGGAGTCAGAGGGATTCTCTCAAACCTAGATCAGATCATGTCACCCCCTTGTCCATAAACCTCAGTTGGGAGAAAACCCAAACTCCTTCCCCTTAGCTTACAAAGCAGGTGCACGATCTGGCCCTGCCTACCTTGCCCACTTCATCTCATCCTTTCTCCCTTTACCTCCCCCTGTGACATGGCCCTTCTCGTAGTTCCTTAAATACACCAAGTGTGTGTTGGTTGCAGGGCCATTTCCCCAGCTGTGCCTTCTGCTCCCAGATCACATGGCCGGTTCACCCTCAGAGGGGCCTCCCCTAACCCTCCACTAAGGCAGCCACCCAGGCACTCCATCACATCAGTCTGTTTGAATTCTCTGCATCTCACTTAGCACCTTCTGATATTTTTGCTTATTTATATGTTTTATTATTTTTCTTTTGATGAAAGTGAAACACACAGTTAAAACATTCACTAACATTGGGGTGGCTGGGCAGCAAACTGGCATCGGGGCATTCACAGGTTTTATCTCTGGGACCACTCAGTTTTTCAGAGAGTTTGTCAGCCTCCTGCCTGAGGACGCACCTCTGGCTGCCTCTGTGCTGGGAGCAGGGCAGGGGAATGGGCAGAGGGTCCCGCCGTTAGATGGAAGGACTTCCACTTAATCCTCGTTTTCAGCCCTGCATCTCTCCCCGGGCCCCTGCCTAATCCAGTTCCCAGCTTTCTAGTTCAATTTCTCCAGAGGACAAACCTCTTGACTCTTGTAGGGTTGGGGAGTCTGGTCTCCTGGCTGTGTAGGATTTGGGAGGAGGCCCAGGGAGTTCAAATATTATGTGTACAGACTTTTAGCCAACCCCCTGTGGTCACTTTCACACTCACCCACTTCCACTCAAACTCTCAGGAGTTCTGAGGGAAGAATTAACCCATTTCCCTCACTGTCCTCCTCTGTGGGCACTTTAGTTATAAATTCTCCACTCTGCTAGATCAGTTACCCCTTTCTCATCCACTCTCCATTTTCCCCAAATCCACTGAAATCTTTATGTTCTTTGTCCTGATGGACAGGACTTAAAGAGACAATTTGCTAATTCTTATGTGTTTACAATTTTTTTTTCTTTACTATCATTTTAGTGGAGTTTTGGGAAGGAGATCAGATAAACACGTCACTCCACCATTTTCTTTAAAGTCTGCCTATTGGTTTTCCTCTCTCACACCTGCAGTGGTATGCTGGCAGAAAAAAAAAAGAGGCCTGATTTGTAGTGTGTGCTAATCTCTGTGGTGTAAATACTCCCACTATGGCTGATTTCAAATTACCAAGATGATGCCATGCAGATTTTGGAAGAAATGTACACAGTTGGCTCTCATGAGCCAGTGAGAGCTCCAGCACGCCACTGCCACCTTCACCCCCTGATAGAATACGTCTGGAAGAGCAGGGATCTTATCTGTTTTGTTGCATGGTACACAGGAGGCACTCAATAAATATTGTTGAACAAATGAATAAATGAATGAAACTAGTCAGCTTTACTAAATTCCATGGTTTCAGACTGAGCCCTAACTCCAGCCACAAACTGAGCCCCAGCCCTAGCCCAACTCTGAGACAAAGCCTGAGCTCCAATGCTGAGCCCTGATCCTGGTCACACACAGAATCCTGATCCTAGTCACACACTGAGCCCTGACTCTGGCCTCTGACTAGGCTCAGACTCTGGACCTCAACAACCCAGTACTCAAATGGGGCTGTTGGTCTCAGAGGGTGAGAAAGCGAAACTAGCTCATTAAAGGATGGCCTGTGCAGAGGGAGAGGGTCCGAGCTGCCCCTCTGGCAGCAAGGTCACAGAGGGCCCATGAGGCGACCCTCCTGAGCTCTGCTGGGGCTGAGTGCCCCTCCTGCCCAGGCTGATCTGAACTTCCCATGGGCACACCGAGCCTACTTTCTCCAATGCTGCTCATCAGGGCCGGTAGGCCCAGATAATGGCCTCCTAGGCCACTCTGAACAGATGCATTATTGATAACTAGTAATTGATACAGAGCTGCCCATGAGTGTCCCACTGGAATTTAGGCCAGACAGCCAGAGGCCAGAGCTTGCCCAGCCCCAAGCCCACATGTGTAGACACAGGCGCATACACTGAAACAAGTTTTGGGCTAGAGATATGAACCCCAAGTGTGTGGTAGCTTTCCCATGCATGCATACATTCATTCATTCATTCACTAAGAAGTCAGGTAAAGTGTGGTGAGGGCTATGTTAAAATTCTGTTATATGTTTTGGAATGAAAATGCCTCTTTCAGCTTGGAAATGAGTCCTGGCTGGCCCAGTGGGGGGGGCTGTCTGCTGTACTTCAGGGAACAAATCTCCTGCGAGAATCCCAAGGGCTGGCTCTGGATAGCACTTGTGGCTGAGGAGGCATGGTGTGTCCAAGAGACAGAGGACTGGTAGTTAAAAAGGGCTGGGAAGTTCGGCAGGGGCCACGCCAGGCAGAGCCTTGTAGCCACACTAAGATATTTTAAGGACTTCAGCTTTTATCTAAAGAGCTACAAGAAATCATTGAAATCTTTTGAACAGACAGGCAGACAGGTGGATGTGCTGGTGTGGTGAGTCAGATAAGCATTTTGAAAGGAACTTGCTGACAGCAGAATAGAGAATGGATTTGATGGGGATGGGCCACAATGGGTATGGAAATACCAGCTGGGCGGCAACTGCAGGAGTCCAGGCCAGAGGTGGCCAGAATTTGGACTAGGGTGGAGAAAGTGGAGATGGAAATGAGAGAATTATTTAGGAGGTAAAAGAGTCGGCATGGGGGGGCTGGCCCCGTGGCCGAGTGGTTGAGTTCGCGCGTTCCGCTGCGGACGGCCCAGTGTTTCGTTGGTTCGAATCCTGGGCGCGGACATGGCACTGCTCATCAAACCACGCTGAGGCGGCGTCCCGCGTGCCACAACTAGAAGGACCCACCACGAAGAGTGTACAACTATGTACCGGGGGGCTTTGGGGAGAAAAAGGAAAAAAAAATAAAATAAAATCTTTAAAAAAAAAAAAAAGAGTCGGCATGGGCATGGACTGGAATGGGGATGAGAGAGAGGCAACCTGGTGTGGGGACAAAGTTTTACAAGCTTCATGCCCAGGGGATGTAGGGTGGCTAGATGCTCTCAGCCCTTGCCCTAAGGAGGAATGACTGACTCCTTACAGGGGAACTGCAGATGGGCTAATGGCTCTCAGCTCTGGTCATTGGCTGTGACAGCCTGGGGGCTGTCAGGAGGAACTAGCTGGGACCCGCAGAGCCTGGCTCCTGATTCTCCTATACTAAACATGGCCACATATGCTTCCAGTTGTCTGAAGGGTTGTCAAGGGGTGCTAGGATATCAGGGCCTCATTAGTCAGATGGGCAAACTGAGGCCGTAAGGTGGAAAGGAGGCTTCTGTGCTGGGGGATAAAGTGGATGAAAGCTTAGGACCACTTGGTACATCAGAAGCAAAGTTGGGTCCAGAATCCATGCCTCTGGCTTCCAGCCCCACAGAGCTTGCGTCAGGGAACTTGCAGTCTTATGGGCGAGATGGAAGGAACTCAGCTCAAACAGTATGCAGGGGAGCTTGATGGTAGCAGGGGCCAGGAAAGAGCAGGAGGCCCCTACATGGAAAAGAAGCAAGGGTTGGGGGCAGGAGCCTGAGCTCTTAGCCCATCACTGTTCCCTCACTCTGACTTTGGGTAAGTCTCTTTTCCTCTTTGGGCCTTGGTTTCACTGTGTGTTCAATAAGGCAAATGGACTCGCTGAATTCTGAGTCTATGACAAGCTCTGTACTGGCTCTGGGACCCTACCTGGGAGGGAATAAGGTACAAGTGCCAGTTAACTCTTGATGCTGTCTTGAGGGCCATCCCTTGCTCCCTGCTAAAATGCCCCATTCCCAGAGGGACGGCTCTTTAGAGAAAGATAACATAATCCAGAACCTGTAAAATGCAGCATCAACAATGTGTAACACTCAATAAGAATTACTATTCATGCAAATAAGCAAGAAAAAGTGATCAGTTATCAAGACATAAAGCAGTTAAGAAGCTGCTTAGAATTTTCATAGTAGCTGATCTATGTAAATATTTGAGTTAATAGACAAGGACTTCAGAACAACTATGATTAATATGTTAAAGGAAGTAGGGGAAAGAAAGGATGGACAGAGTGGATGTAGCATTTCAGTGGAGAAATAGAACCTATAAAGGGAATCAAATGAAACTTTTAGAACCTTAATATACAATATTTGAAATTGAGTACTCAGTTAGATGGGCTTAACAGCAGACTGGAAATTATATAAGATAGGGATTTTGAATTTGAGGATACGTCTATAGAAAAATATCAAAACTTATGGCCAGAAAAAGAGAGAGAAAGAGGGAACAGAATAGGGTGTGAGACATGATCAAAAGGTCTAACATATGCAATTAGAGCTCTAGAAGGAGAAGAATGAAAGGTTGGGACGGAAGCAATAAAGAAAGAAATCATGGCCAAGAACTTTCTAAATCTAATGAAAACATCAGCCCACAAATTCAAGAAACTCAGAGTCCTAAGCAGGATAAATACAAAAACCCTGCACCTAGACACCCCGTAGTCAAACTGCTAAAAACAGATAAGGAGAAACACCCATAGTACCAAGGCTCTTCAGGGCTCATTGGGACTGGGCCTCTGGGAGGGAAAGGGTAGGGTGGCTTTGAAGAGAAAATGAAGCAAATTTTCTAGTGGCAAACCGGCCCAGTGGGGGGAAAAAAAAAGATCGTTCTGTGACTTGGGAAGAATGAAAATGCAGGCACAGCCCTACTTAATGCACATCATTAGCTAAGTATTTCTAATCAGATAACCTACCCAGATAAGCTGGGATCCATAGGGAAGCCCTGGTGCATTACTGGAGTGAGTCAGGCCCCTTCCATTGGGCTGGGTTTTTAATGCATGCCCAGGTGGGGCGGACCCCCTGGGGCGGCAAGGCGGGCACACCCAGGCATCTCTGCCTTTAATGGTCTGGTTTGTGGAGTACAATTGACATGGCCTTGGCCTGATCAATGCACACTTTGGCCAGAAGCTTGATGGTATCTAATGCAATAGCAGTAATTTTCTTCCATCCTATTAGTGTTGTCTGCACAGCTTGCCCTGCCTTCAAACCCATCTGTTATTGGGATGGCATCCAATGTTTATTTCCATTAGTTTCACCATTGTTGGTAACAATAAAAATCAGGAGACAGTTGCAAACTAATGATTTAGGAGTAGAGTGGAGCTGAATTCAACCTTGGCCTCTTTCCATCTACTGTAAAGATGGCTGGTAGTTGACCATAAATTTAAATTATGGCAAAAGGATAACATAAGTTATTCTTCTGATGGCTAATTTTATCAGCTAAATAGGCTTGTCATTAAAGCTATCGGCTGTTTTACAAATCACCTGCCATGTTGGGAAAAAAAAAACACTTGACTTCCCACAGTGGAGATCTTGAATAACCCAGGTAACAAAGGCTACTGTGTGGAGCTGAGGGCTTGTGGCCTCTGCAGGAAAAGAAGGGGCTCTCTGGAATGAGCCACCATCAAGTGTCACCCCCAGAGCCAGGGCAGAACCCCTCTCCTGTTGTTCCTGCCCGACAGAAGGGGCTGTTGGCTCTCAGGGCCATGGAAGCCCTGCTCTGAGCTGCCGGCTCAGCCTCAAAGGCAAGCAATTTGTGCAGAGCCATCGGCATTCCCTCAGGGGTGCTGAGCACCGGGGAGTCATGGGATCCAGAGCAAGGCCCACACAGGGGAGGTGGGCCCAGGTTCCCAATCAGGCCCCTCACCACCTGACAAGTGGGCCAGGACCCCTGCACATGAAAGACAGAGGAGTGGATGGAGGGGGAGACAGGTGGTGGGGGGAGGGGCGGTGGGGTCCTGCCTCTCCCTCCACCACCTGCCTCCCCCAGAAATGCCTACAGCTTGGGGTCAAGGTTATCATCTTGTTTCTTCAGGAAACAGGCCAGGGAGACTTGCATTCATCCAGTGAGGTTTAATAAATGGGATTGTGCCTCTGCTATTGAAAAGGGGGAAAAAGGGTAGGAACACTGTGAGCCCCTTGGCCTCGTTTCACGGATAAGGTGACTGTGCAGGTGACTTTTCTTGTGCACAAGACCACTTTTGTCAGCATCTGGTGCCTTAGGTGTGACTGTGTAACTGAGTCCCTCCTATGAAATGGGGGAAGAAGTGAGGTCACTGCTTGCAGGGCTGGCCAATAAAAACATTCTGTGCACAATTCTCCACTCTCCCTTTCTTATCCCCTGGCTGTAAGGAAGAAACTCCAAGGACTTAGAATAAGAAGCCACAAAATGGGAGGAGCCAGGAGGCCAGAGTGACTAGAACGGAGTATCCCTTCACCTGCCTGCCGGCTGCAGCCCGCAGCGGGCTGTGGTGTGAGTGACAAATACTCTTCCTGTGTTAAGCCACTGAGATTTTTGCTTTATTTGATGTAGCAGCTTGTGTTACTCATCCTAACAGTGACTTGTAGAGATGCCCTATTTGTGGCATCAGAAAATGGACACTGAAGCCCTGGGTTCCACTCCCAGCCCTTCCATGACAAAGTGTGAGGCACTGGGCAAGAGCCTCCCTCAGCCTCAGTCTTTCCTTCTATAAAAGGGATTAATAATATCGAGCTGACCAACTTTGGCTATCAAAGTCAAAATGAGCTAAAATACATGACAGGGCATTTGTAAATGGTTACTATTATGCAAATGATTTAGTATTATTTTTATTCTCTTTTTTACATTTACTGAGAGACTCCAGTGGACCAGACTTATATATAAATATATATATAACTTGATTTAATCGGATCCTCATAGCATCCTTGTGATGTAAACCTCGTTTCCTCCATTTTCCAATGAGGAACCTGAGGCCTAGGGATTAAGGGGGAGACAACTAGTTGCTGGTGGAGCTGAGGTTACAGTCCTGTCTGCCAGCTCCCGGTGTAGGAGGACGCCCTCCACCCCTCCCAGCTGCTCCCACACAGGACGCCTCTTTCAGGGACTGACCCTTGCCCAAGGTCTAAGGCTGCCCTAAGAGGCTCACAGAGTTCCACTGGCCTCCTTGCAGGCTGGGCCTCAAGTTACCCAGTTTGAGCCCCACACCCCTCTGTCTTTTGCCAATGGTCTCAGAGTAAATGGTGCTGAGGAAGAAGAACTTAACTTCCCTCCATCTTTCCCAGAGGACCCACCAGAGAAGAGAAACAAACTTCAACCGTGAGCCAGGTTGGATCATATTACTTTGGGCCAAAAGCTGTTGCAAGGTTTACAAGGCAAAGGGCAGGTACAATGCGGACTTCAGAATGTTTCAGAATTAGAGCAAGATCTTGGGCACAGATGTACATAGAACCTCAGAAGTGGTTTTGTAAGATGAGTCAGAAGAATATATCATTGCATTGATTTAACTATTGTATCTAAAATAGCATTGATTGCTGAAGCAACCAGTACACAGAGAGACAAAAAGTTTGCACCATCTTTCTGAAGGACAGTAACTAGCATTCTGCTTCTGGAATCCATCTGTGTACCAGTGAGATTAACTCCTAAGAAAATTCTGGCTGGGATCCAGATGGAGAGAAAAACAAAGGTGAATGGGAAAGGACTTCCATGTGAAGGACTGTTGGACTTGAGGGTCTGAGGCTATATGCTTCCATCACAGGAGTGAGTAGTCTGGAAGCAGGCCTCAGAAGGCCAGCCAGGACTTAGGAAAGGTAAGACCAACCAACAGAATGTCCTCCTCCCCTACTGGCTCCTCTAGGCACCCCTTTCCAGAAGGAATCTGTTAAGGATGAGGTGTGCCCAATGGTCAGAAGAGATGATGGGAATGAAGGAAGCACTGAATCCCGTCTCCCTGTAAAGACCAGAAGGCCAGTGTGGTCCAGGCCTGGAAAGTACAGGAATGGGCCATAAGAGACCCCTGATTCCATCCTAATCTCTTAACTGCTGTGTGATGTTGGGCACACCTCTCCCCTTCTCTGGGCCTCGATACCCCCATCTGCCAAATCCAGGATTGTGCCAGATGCCCTCCAAGGGCATCTTTCATCTGCAACTTAAGGTGGTTCTGGGGCATCTTAGGTGTGGGCTGTGCTAAGAAATGAGCTGCCACGTGGCACAGAAAATGACATGTACATGATATTCCTGCAAGAAGCTGGCAAAGCATGTCACCTGAGACTCTCCACAGGGTTCCAGTAAGAAGCCATTTAACCTTGCTAAAAAGCCAAAGATGAATTAAAAAAGAGTAAGTCTCCAGTGGAGAGATCTGACAACCACTACCTCAGCCAGGTGATCAAGGTCAACATAAACAGTGATAAGTCATGTATGTGCCCTTGATATGACGTGATGAGAATGGCACTTTACCTCTGTGGTCTTCCTCCCAAAAACCCATAATGCAGTATAACCAGGAGAAAAGCATCAGATAAATCCCAATAGAGGGAATCCTACAAACTGCCAGTACTCCTCAAAACTGTCAAGGTCATCAAAAACAAGGCAAGTCTGAGGAACTTTTATAGCCACGAGGAGCCTAAGGAGACATGATGACTGAATGTGGCGTCCCAGATGGGACCTTGCAACAGAGACAGCAAACCTGAACAGTGTATGGACTTTAATAATAACACATCAAGGGGCTGGCCCCGTGGCCGAGTGGTTAAGTTCGCGCACTCCGCTGTAGGCGGCTCAGTGTTTTGTTGGTTCGAATCCCGGGCGCGGACATGGCACTGCTCATCAAACCACGCTGAGGCAGCGTCCCACATGCCACAACTGGAAGGACCCACAACGAAGAATACACAACTATGTACTGGCGGGCTTTGGGGAGAAAAAGGAAAAAAATAAAATCTTAAAAAAAAATAATAACATCAATATTGGTTCATTAATTCTAACAAATGCATGATACTAATGTAAGATGTTAATAATAGGGGAAGTTGGGTGCGGAGGGTATGGGAACTCTGTGTTATCTTCACAATTTTTCTATAAATCTAAAACTGTTCTAAAAAACGGTTTATTTTATTTTATTTATTTTTTTTGAGGAAGATTAGCCCTGAGCTAACTGCTGCCAGTCCTCCTCTTTTTGCTGAGGAAGACTGGCCCTGAGCTAACATCCATGCCCATCTTCCTCCACATTATATGTGGGACGCCTACCACAGCATAGCTTGTCAAGTGGTGCCATGTCTGCACCCGGGATCCGAACCGCCGAACCCCGGGCTGCCGAGAAGCGGAAAGTATGCACTTAACCGCTGTGGCACCGGGCCAGTCCCCCCCCGCCAAAATGGTTTATTTTAAAAAAGAGCTAAGATGAGTGAAGTCTTGGCAAATATTTATACAAATACATCCCAGGGAGAGAGCAAGGAGAATGCAAAGTGGGTATTTCATTTAAACTGAGATTCTACACATTTCATTGGAACTTTGGCAAGTTTCAATTTTTTAGGTAGCATATATGAATTCAGTTTGGATATTGCTTCATTAAACTGAGAATTCCAGCAGAAAGAGAGAGAGCAAGAGTTTGTGACAAAGATGACTAGAATGACCCGGAATGGGGGTGGTGGAGGGTGGAGAGCAGCAAGTGACTCTGCCGTTGGGTCAGCTGAGTGGAGCTGGGTCTTTGCCCGTGACAGAGAACTGCACCGAGGCTGTGGCTTAAAGATACCCCGGTGCGTTCAGTGTTTTCACTGAGTGCTGAGAAATGACATGGGTAGAAAAATGACATAGAACATGACTCTAAACAAGGTGTCCTGGGAAAGAACAGGTTCACAGTTAGGACACCAGGACCTGTTCCTGGCTCTAAAAGCCCTCAATTAGCTGTGTGCTCTTGGGGAAGTCATCACTGCTCAGTTTTCTCATCTGTAAAGTGGGTGTTTGTGGGGGTGTGGGGGCGCACTGGCTAGGGTTAGCTCCCATGTAGTCAGCATTTATCACGGGCCAGGCTTTAGGCTAAGCAATCTCAAGCCACCCTTCAAGGATTTTATTAGTATCCCCATTTTTCAGATTAGGAAAACAGAAGCCCACAGAGGCCCCATCAGTGCCAAAAGCCTCGAGTCCAGTACGTGGCCGAGCTGCCTTTGCACTCAGGTCTGCCCCTAAAGTCTATTCTTCACCATTCCCGGTGCTCTTCTCTCAAAGGGTCTGGCCATCCCTGACACTGCATGAGTTGGCACTCTCATTTCATTAAGGGTATATGTTGCTCAGTCAAGTCTCAAACCTGGTCTTAAAATACAGCTGAAAATAGGGTGTCTCTTGCTCTGGCCTGCAGAGAGGGCATAACTGAGCTCTGGGAGAGCAGCATTCCTGGTTTCTCCGCAGAAGCCAGAGAGGGCTGCTCTGACCAGGCCCGCTCCCACCTCCCTGGTGGCCCCGCTGGGATCCCAGCTCATCTGGCCCTGTTTGCTGCCTTAACCAAGATGATAGGCTTCAGGTGTTTTTTAAATTAAAACCGTTTTTTTCTGTTCATCTCTTTTCCAGATGTCACTAACTCGAGGGAACCTGTCTTTATTTATTGGCTCTTTCCCGTGCAGAATCCAAGAGAGTCTCCCTCCGGCTGAGACCCCCAGGAAGGAGGTCACACGTGGGGGTGATTTGCACCAGGACGGCGGGAATGTGTGTTCCCCAGGGGCTCAGGTCAGGGGTCACGGTGGAAACCATGGGAAATGGGGTTGCCATTAGGGTTTTCTCCTGGCCACGTGGCACATGTGCTGCTGATGTGAGGCCTGCCATAGGGTCACCTTGTTGTGACTTTATGAAGGGCAGATGTGTCACTGGGTCTGTGCCTTTCGCATGGTAAGTGCAGTGGAGCGGAGCGTTCGCCATTCGCTTTCCTACTAGACAGGAGATGGAGAGCTGCCTGACCAAGAACCAGCCGGGTCCTGGATGACACCCAGAACTGTTCTCTCCCCCGTGCCCCTACACCTCCCTCTGCCCAAACCTAAGCCTCTCTCCCCTTAGTGGTTGCCGCAGCCTCTCCACCCAGGATTCCCATCTCCACCCCTGCTCTCTCCCAGCATCCTCCAATGGCAGCCAGAAAGATCCATCAAAAACTCAAATCTGACCAGATCCCCCACCCCGGCTTCTAACACTCCAGGCTGCCTCTTTCCCAGCAGGATGAAGTCCAAACTCCCTGGTCAGCCACACAGGCCCTTCCCAAATCTGTCTCCAAATCCTCCTGCTTCCTCCCTCTGCTCACAGCGGGAATGGCCTTGAGCTCCCCCAGAACAACACCCCCTCTCATGCCTCACCTTCCCCTCTGCCTGGCACCCTTCTCCAAGGGGCCCTCCTCAATGTCAGTACCTCTTGGAACCCGTCCACCCCCTGCTCCTCTCAGACATGCAGAGCCCCAGCACACATCCCTGCTGAAGCATGCATTGCACCAGACCGCCGCTGTCTACTTATGGTCCTGGCAAACTCCCTGAGTCACCCAAAGCCTCTTGAAGGCAGGGGCCTAATCCCATCCATGATGGTATCCTCAGTGCCCAGCACAGGCTAGGCTCAGAGCAGGCACTTGATGGTGCTGGCTGAACAGATGTGTGGGTAGAAATGAGGCTGATGCCAACTGCTCAGGGGCTAGAACATTTGTTTTCCCAGTTTAGGACCCCCAGAGACTGCCCTACTCCAAAGATCCCTTGGACAAGGTGCTCCTGAGGGCTGTGTACCCTGATGTCCCCTCTTGTCACTCTTAAGCATTTTGTGCTGAAATGAAAGGCCATGATGTTCCTGAAGTAGATGGTGCCCTGACAGACATTCCAAGGGGATGATTTTAAAGACACTGTGCGCGTGTTCCTATGGGGACATTTCCAGGGATCAGTTTGTGGTGACATTTCACAGACTTCACATCCACTCTAGTTCCTCCTCCAGCTATGAGAGGTTGAGGTTGAGGAGCCAGGAGACCCACAATGTATGGGGCGCTGGGCTGGGGCAAACATGAGTTGGACAAGGCCTGCCCTTGGGGAGCATCCAGTTCAATGGGAGAAGCAGCCCCAAGAGCAAATAAGCACGTCCTGAGGCAGTGAGTGTCCAGTGCCCTGTAGAGGCCAACAGTGAGGGCTGCGGGAGTCAGGAGGGACGTCCATTCTCACACACACTCCCACCACCTTGCTATCTGGTCCACTGTGTGGCATCCTCCCCTTGCACATCCGGTACCAGAACATTCCCTGCACTCAAGACTGTTTCTACAGAGTTTTGCAGCCTTGCTGCAGGACTCTGCTCTCCTCCCACCTCCTGAGCACCCCAGTCCCCTTCCCGTGAATTCCTATAGAAGGGGCTATCTGTCCCACTCACGTGGGAGCAGCCCCCTCATCTTACAGATGAAAGAACTGAGGGCAAAGAAGCAGCACCACTTCACTGAAGTCCTGAGGGAGGGGGCAGGGGCTGGGCCTTGAGCGCAGGCCTCTGGATTCCCAGACAGGCCCTCACCTGCCCCGGCTGCCCCTCCCCGTTGGCTCTGCCTCACAGATGTGTTTCCCCTTCTCTGGGCCTCAGGTTCCCCATGTGTCCATCAAGGGGCTGGAGGAGCTTCCTGACCTTGGGGGGCCCTGTGGCTCTGGGATCCTGTGACTTTAGGCACCACCTGTGTCCTCGGCCCTGGACAGAACTGAAAGAGGCAGTGCCTTACCCCTTGCTCCTGACAGATCTGCGTCAGTCTCTCCAGCTGCTCATCTTGGATGACCTTGGCCTTCTCGTACTGCTGGATGACCATCTCCATCTCCACCTTCACAGGCAGGACGTAAGCTGGAAGACAGAGACAGATCTGTGAAGAACTTGGCAGTGGCAGGGCTAGGGCTGGGGAGGGGCTGGTCCCAGCCTTTAGCCAGCAGCAGGTTCAGGCAGTTCCCAGAGGATCTGGGGTCAGGGGGCACTGAGGATATCCAGGTACACAACAGCACCCAGAAAGTATAAGAGGGCCAGAACCCTAACACATGGAGGCGAGATATCTGTTAGCCTCCTTTTCCATAGAGATAGACTCTTAATTTTGGCTGTGTACACACCTGCCAGAGATAAGGACTATATTTTCCAGTCTCCTTCAGAGCTATGGGCAGCCATGAGACCACATTCTGGACAAGATGCAAGTGGAGCTCTCATGCAGCAGCTTCCAGAAGCTTTTTTTAAAAGGCAGTTGGGGAAGTGGAAATATTGGAACCCTCATACATTGCTGGTGGGAATGTAAAATGGGGCAATCTCTCTGGAAAACAGTTTGGCACTTCCTTAAATGGTTAAACAAAGAGTGACCACATGACCCAGCAATTCCATTCCTAGGTACCTAAGAGAAATGAAGAGACATGTCCATGCAAAAACCTGTACATGAGTGTTCACAGCAGTCAAAAGTGGAAAGAACCTAAATGTCCACCAACCGATGAATGGATAAATAAAATGTGGCATATCCACAAATGGAATGCTATTCAACAATAAAAAGGAATAAAGGAATAAAATAAAAAGAAAAAAGGATACATGCTACAACATGGATCAACCTTGAAAGCATTACGCTAAGAGAAAAAAGCCAGACACAACAAATCACATATCATATGATTCCATTTATATGAAATGTCCAGAAGAGGAAAATCTACAGAGACAGGAAGTAAATTAATGGTTGCCTAGGGCTGAGGAGGGAATGGAGAGTGACTGCTAATGGGTATGCGGTTTCTTTTTGGAGTGATGAAAAACCTCTAAACTTAGATTTTGGTGATGTTTGCACAACCCAATGAATATACTACAAACTATTGAATTGTGCACTTTAAATGGGTGAGTTTTATGGTGTGTGAATTATATCTCAATGAAGATGTTTAAAAAGAAAAGGCAGCTGGGACTTTCTTTTTGCCTCCTTATCTTTTTCCTCCCTTCCTTCTTCCTACTGGCTGAAATGAGGATGTGATGGCTGGCACTGAAGCAGCCATCTTGAACCATGGAGAAGCTTTGGAAAGTAGGCAATGTGCAGCAGAGCAACAAAATAGGAGGAGCCTGGGATTGTGACTGCAGAAAGCACTATATCAACCCTGGCCTGCCTACCTACAGACTTTCATGTGAGAGAAATAAACTCCTGTTTTGTCTAAGTCACTGTTATTCTGGGTCTCTGTTACTCACAGATGATCCCACTTATAAGTGACACATACACTGAGACCCAGAGGAGAAAGCCTGGACTCTGGGTTGGAGGGTCCCATGATCTCCCAGCCAGTGGCAGCCCCAGAGACCTCTCCCTTGGGCAGTTCTCCGGGTTCTTGGAAGTTACGATATCAACTCCTGACCTGACCTTGGCCTCTGCCCTTCACACTCTTCTTACACCTCTCAGAACTCAGCCCTCTGGATTCTTCAGAAACCTTAGTCATATGCCTCTCTTGCCACTGTATTCTAGAACTCTCCATATCTCTACTCTCCAAGTCCCCTTTCCACCCACAGCCTCCCAACCTCCAGATGTTCTCTGGCTATTGCAGGGATCATGAAGAGAAGAGAAATTAGGATTTTTCTGTTTGTTTCCAAATTTGAGTGTGGCCCACATGTCCATAAGACCTGTCTCCAGGCCTCAGAGGCTGCCCTAAGCAGCTGTGCCTCCTTGGATCTCTGTTGAAGCCAGTTCACACCCAGGGCGAGAGTAGCAAATTAACACCCATCTGTTCACGCAGCACATCCTCTCATGAGATTCCCAGGGGCATGGCAATGCCTGACGTGTCAGGAAAAAGGGGGAACAGCTGGGAAGAGCGCTCACAACAGGAGCTGTCAAGATGCATCAGTGTGAGAGTGTCCAGCTGTCCACAGCTGGCAGAGAAGAGCCAGAAGGCAGTGTTCCTGCCCTGAAGGGAGCAGATATTCTCATGGACAAGAACAGGGTCCTGAGCAGATGGGGAAGGATGGACTAGCTAAGAGAGCACTGGTGGGTGTCAAGGGTCCTGGGCTCCACTTCTGGCTCAGAGCCTGCTTTGCTATGTGACCTTCATTCCTCTTGGCCTCAGTTTCCCCATCTGTCAAATGAGAGGAATGGACTAGATGACCTCCCAAAGCCTTCCCAGCTTTGGCCTTCCAAGGTTGGACTTGATCACATTCCAGTTTGAAGATTCTGAGTTGGGGGCTCCTTGACGAGATGTTAAACCCCACCGTGTTCACAGAGTGGGATTTGGGGGTGGGTGCCCAGCCCAGGGGATGAGAGACCCTAGAGGCCGTCCTTCCTGCCTTGTACCCACTGGGCGCATACTGTTGGGGTATTCTCATAGCCACAATTTCTGTCATTTGCAACCAAAATTCAGGGCTGGAGTGACCCTAGAGTCTATATGCTAGATGGTATATACTGTATAGTATACACTATATACTTATATATAAGACTATACAGTCTGTAGTCTTAATAGTCTATTCCAGTAGTTTTAAACTGCTCCAGAGGCCCACAAGGTCCTTAGAGACACTTTGGGGGAGAAGGGGGAGGGCAAGAAGGAGGGCTCTGGGCCCCCTCCACTCCAAGTCAACCAAAAAAGCCCCACTTTCAATCTGTTTTTAACACTGGTATCTGTATAAAATTTTGTAGAAGAAAGGGCTTTGCTGCTATTAAAAAAAAAAAAAAAAAAGCTTGGGAATCATCATCTGTATAACCTCCTTGTCATGCCTTGCCCCTCTATGTGGCCGTCTGGCCTCTGGGTGCCCACACTCCAGCAGAAGCCCACCTCCTGGAGAGGCAGACCAGGCCACATGCAGGTGGCTCTGTGCCTAATCCAGCTGAGGTGAGGTGGGCCTCCTTGTCAGGTCCTCAGGGGTCCAAGGACCACCCTCTGGAGCCCAATGAGTCAGTTCCTCCCTCTTTGCCAAGATGACTTCAATGCCCTCACCATGCCCTTGACCTCTAGGCCACTCCACCCCAGTTCCCCACACTGCTCTTCGGGGATGACGTTTCTAGTCTCCTCTCCACCCAGGCCTCCTTCCTCTGGGGGATGCACTCTGGTCTGTTACCACCTTCTGGAAATACATGAGCTATCCAGATCAGGGCACAGCTCTCTAGATGAAGTGGCTCAGCAGGGAGAGTGGCTTCTGCCTCTGATGGCAACAAAGGCCATGATAAAGCAGAGCAGATCAGACGCTTTCTGGGAATGGAGACCCAGATGGGAGCGTGTCGCACTAAAGCTGGAGCACAAGCCAAAAACCAGCCCAGGTCAGCAGCTCCCACAAAAACATTCTCTGGTTGTTTGTAGGTCAACAGGCTTGGGGGGCACCCAGCTTGTCCTTGGTGGACACAGAGGTGAGATGGACCTTGCAGGGAGCAACACCTTAACCAGTAATCTGGACGAAGCCAGGGGTGAGTCTGCAAACACTGGGAAGCCAGCAGCAGGTGTGCATCAAAACACCCAGGATGTGAAAAGCTGGTCTTCTGACAACATGCAGGCCCTGCTATAAGCTCTCAGGTGAAGGGCTGGTGATCCAGGCATATAATAAATAGTTATATGAGGGACCTCTAAACTCAAGAGTTTGCAAGTGATGTCTGGGCAGCATGTGAGTGGTTCCTGAATATATGACATCAAATGAGCAGCGATGGGCTGGGTTCTCTCTGTGCTAGTAGTCTCCAGCCTCCAAGCCCTGAGGCTGGCTGGCCTATCCCTTGCATCATTTGGTTTCTCTCCACTCTCAGTTGATAGCCCCAGTTTCTGGAGCAGCCACCTGCCACCCTTCCAGCCCTGCTGACCCCTTTCAGACCACTCACCATCAATCACCCTCTTTACCCGCCAGATTCGGAGCATGATGATGAGGCTGATGGCGTCCCAGGGGCTCCTGGGCCCATTGGCCACGGTGGATGCCACCATCGGGGCCAAGGACAGGATGATCACAGCCCCATCGAATACCTGTGAGAGGAGGCAGACTTCAGTGCCCTGGGCCACCTTCTTCAATGTCCAGGAACCAGGTCAGGCAAAGCAGCTGGTGCTGGACAACTTCTCCAGGAGGACTGTCCCCATATCAGAATGTGACCCCCATCACTGGCTGCCCCTCCTGACCCTCCTCAGTCTTTAGGGGTCTCCCCGCTCCTAAATGTGCTCCTGAACACTCTCTTTCCTCCAAGTGACCTCAGCCCATCTCCAGCTTTTGTTCAGATGGCCTTTGGGTGTTCCAAGCGTCTGTTTCCAGTATCTTGTCCTTTTTGGGATGGGGCCTGAATCCTGTGTCCTAGGGTTCCTGCTCCAGCCTCACTGAATCCCTCACTGGCATCTGGGGCTGAAGGCAGGCCCTTTCCCCTTGGGTAGCCCCAAGCCCACATCTCATCTCCATCTGGTGCCGGTGCTAAGTCCCTAACCGCAAAGGGAGGCAGGGCTAAGAGAGGAGGGGGCCCAGCCTAGGTGATTCACCCCTGGGCCCTGACCTTCCATCTGTCTGTTCCAGCCTGACCTTGGTCTGAGACTTCTATGGGCCAGGCCTCTATGTCTGCTCCTGGCATTAGGCCAAAAAAGGCTAACAAGTGGATGGGGGGGTAAGGAAGGAGTGGGCAGCAGACGCTGACCACCTTGCCTTGTCCCATGTGCACAAAACTCCCAGCGACAGCCAGGCCTCCCCGACACCTCATCTCCACCCCTTTTACAGGAGGCAGAGCAGTGGGTTTGCTCAGCAGAAACCCAGGCTGAGAAGCACTTTTACAATTTCCTTCTCAGCTCTCTGACCATGGGGCCATTTTAGGGTAGATTTATTTGTTTTAAAACACATCTCAAAAGCTTTCCAAAATGATTCAAGAATAACTTTTTAAATTTTGCAGAACTTGAAGGAGATTTCTTTAGATCGTCCTTTCACTGGAAACTTTCTCAGTTGGCCCCTCCCCACCCACCCAACAGGCACAGCCGAAGAGACTTCTGCGTCCAGTATGGGAAGGAGACAGCCTTTTTTGATGGTTGCCACCCTGGAATGGATGGGGCAGCGACACTTTCCAGCTTCCAAGATGGCTGGCTTGGGCTTTGGGGGTGGACGTTGATCTTTACCTCTATTTTGTTTTCGATGTAATCCCAGATCCCAAGCACCACAATCCTTAGAACAGTCTGAGGAGAGGAAGTGAGAGAAGAGGTTATGGTTAGTGCTCTCCAGCCCCTGCCCTCTCCCTCACCAAGAGAATATTCCAGAGCTCAGAATCCAGGGCTCTGCTTCCATGTTCAATAATGGGAAAATGACTTCACCACGCCCTAAGTGTTTCTCAGCCCACGTGCCCTCTCCACTCCCATTTTGAGTGCCCTAGCTCGTGTCTGAGTCATCATCTGTGCCAGCCCCTCACTTAACACCCTTCAGTGCTCCCAGTACATACAGAATATATTCCAAATCCCTTGGAATGATACTCAAGACCCTGCTTTCCTCTTCAGTCATCTCCTGTACTCCTGTCATGCCACAAACCACTTGCAAATCTACAAACATCCAAGCTTTCTCCTATTGCCTTGTCTTTGCGTGTGGCAGACTGCCTGTTGACTCCTCTCCCCCCAGTCTCTCTTGTCTACTTCTTGTATGATACTTGGAGCTTCAGCATGACCACTCTGCTAAAGACCACATTTCCCAGCCTTCCTTGCATCCAGGAGTGGCCATGTGACAAAGTGCTGGTCAATGGTTTGTGAGCAGAAACTGTGTATGCAACTTCCTGGATACACCCTTCAGGGGATTAGGCTCTTCTTCTTTCCCTCTTCCCAAAGAGTAGAATGTGGGTGCGTAGGTATAGTGATGAGGAATCTCAAACTGGGGAGGGCTGGGCAACAAGATGGACACCAGGCCCAAGCTACCACCCCAGTCTTAACTGCTTACCCCACCTATCCTTCCATGAGAGAGAAATGAACCCTGCCTTGTTTAAGCCCCTGTTTTTGGTTGGCCTGTGTGCTAACCAGCAGGGCCCTTGCCCTTTTCTCTACCTGGCAAAGGCCTTCCTGTCCTGCCAGCCTCAGCTCACATGTCACCTCCATGAAGCTCTTCCACGCTCCCCAGGTTCAGTGCTTCTTCCTTTGGTGTTCCTCTAGTCCTTGGAACATCACCTTCCCACAGCACTTCATTGTACCTTGTGGTGATGACCTGCCTGATGCCCCAATTAAGGCTCAAGAGACACTGTCTAATTTCTCTCCTTTACCCCTAATCCCTGGCATAGAGTAGACACTAGTGATTACACACTGTGAACGCATGAATGACTAAAACCCTCAGTATGAACCCCTTAAAACCCTCAGTAATCACTCCAATGCTGCTCCCTTCAGGAATGGTTTCCTCACCAAGTGTACAGTCATGTGTCACTTAATTCTGGGGATACCTTCTGAGAAATGCCTGATTAGGTGATTTCGTTGTTATGTGAACATCATAGAATGTACTTACACAAACCTAGATGGTATAGCCTACTAGAAACCTAGGCTATACAGTACTAGTCTCATGAGACCACTGTCATATATGCGGTCCATCATTGACCAAAGCGTCCTAATGGGTGCATGACTGTACATCTTTCTCCAAAGAGGATACCTAAAAGCTGGTCTCGTATTATCCTGGCACATTTGTCTGTAGGTCCTTCCTTGAACCAAGATGACTAATTCACAGTAATTCACACCAGATGGCGTCCCTTCTCCCACATGCCTGTAGTTCAGGCTAGCCATCTGAACTTAGTGAAACTGCAGAAAGTCCATGGATCTCCACTCACACTTGTTATGTTACAAGAAGACTTGGCTGATAAAATTCACCTCTTCCTTTTATAAAAGAGTACCCTGATTTCCTTGAGAGGCTGAGAAGGTGGAATGCTGACGGGAGCCACTTACGTCACCATCTTTGAGAACAGAGACGGACATGCTCTGGGCTGGGAGACTGATGCTTAACTGCAAGATAGCACTGAAGAGGTGGAGAGACATCTGGGTTGGGGTCCAAGATATCTTAAGGTCACAGCTCGTAATGGGCTGGGTGTGTGGCCTTGAGCAATTCAGATCTCCTCTCTAGGCCTCAGTTTCCTCTTCTGCTTGAGAGATGGGTTAGATGATATGAATCTTCCAATTCTCTATGAGACTAACAGCTGCCATCTAGTACATAAAAGACTGGGCCAGTCCTCCTCACATGTGATTCTCGCTGTACAGAGAGGGAAGCTAAAGCTCAGAGAGGTTAAGGAAGCTGCCCAAGGTCACTCAGACATTAGGTGGTGAAGATGACATGTGGACCCAGAGGTTTTTGACTCTGCATAAGAGTACTCAAGCTGTGTAAGAACACACATAGTGTCCTGGTTTCTTTTGTTGCTGTTCACTCCCTCTAATTGTGCTGAGCTTGAAACTTGGTGTTTGTCTCCTTTGAAATGTTACACTAGCGACCTCCACCCCAAAATCCCAGTTCTGGGGCTCCCAGAGCAGAAATCCCAGGCTAGGACAGAGGGGAACAGGACCTGATCCAAATAAGATCTCTCCTGCTGCTGCTTCTCCTCCTCCTCCTTCTATTAAAAGTGTGGTAAAATACACATAACATGAAATTTACCATTTTAACCATTTTAAAAAGTGTACTGTGGCATTAAGTATGTTCATATTGTCATGCAACCATCACCATCATCCGTCTCCAGAACTTTTTCATCATCCTAAACTGAGGCTCTACACCCATTAAACACTAACGCTCCATTCCCCCTCCTGCCAGCCCCTGGAAACCATGCTTCTGCTTTCTGTCTCTAGGAGTTTGACTACTCTAGGAACCTCATATAAAAGGAATCATCCTGCTTCTTTATAAACAAGGCGGCGCTTAGCTGACAAGGAGTACAGGGTGGGGGGATGAGGAAGGAAGCTGGCCAGGCAGGAGACTCAGCTAGAAACCCCTGAGAGGGGAGGAACAGGCAACAGACAGCACACACAGAGCCTCTGTGATCTACGAAGGGATGGAGGTTTAACGGGTTTATGGGCCAAAGCTGTGCCATGGAAGCAAGTGGAGCAGCAGGAGCACTGGCCACCTGCCTCTCCTCTTTGCTGGCCATCCACATGGGACCCATCCTCTGAGGCTTGTCTCACACCCGCCTCCTCTGGGGAGCCTTTACCTCCCATCCCAGCTCAGCCCAGCCCATGGAAACAGAAGAGCCAAAAGCAGCTATGGAGAGGGCTCGGGAAACACCTCCTGGTCCAGCCACCTGCTGTAGATGGGAAATGGTGGCCTGGAAATGGCTGCTCCAAGTCAGGGTGAGAACTCAGCTCTGAAACACCCCACCTGGTGACTTTTCCTCTGCAGCATCCTTTGCTGAGATCCCCTGTCTATGGAGGCAGGGACCTGGCCACACTGCCCTGCCACCTCATGGTACCCAGCACAGGTCTTACACCTCTGAAAACACAGGCTGACCAAGCCACTGAGGGCTTGTGTTTCTCAACATGCAGGCAAGGACCCCTTGCTTCAGCAACATCTAGGGGTTTTGTTTAAAATGCAAATTCCTGGGCTCTCATGGAGATGCAGGACATCAGAATCTCTGGGTGCAGGGCCCAGGAATATGCCTTTTTAACAAACTCCCCTGGGGTACCCAACAGAACAGTAGGGATGTGTAAGGTGACAACGCCCTGGGGTGAAATAGGGAGGTTGCAAGCCCACATACGGCAAGGAGAAAGAGCATTAGATCAGGAGTCAAAAGTCAGGTCCCCTTTCTGGCTCTGACTATCCCTTACTAACCATGTGACATTGGCTGAATCCCTCAGCCGACCTGGAAGAAAATGGAACTAGTGCCCCTCACGCTGCCCACCCCATCGGGCTGCTACAAAGCTCCCCTGGGAAAGAGCTTTGATAATAGAAGTGCAGGAGGGCAACAACGACGGGTATTTTATCACCCACCCCACCCCCAGGGCCCTTGGCGTTGCAATCCTGCCCCCAAGAGTTCAAAGCACTTTGAGGGAGGATCTGAGGGAACTGGACTCCGTAGTTCTAGCTACCTCTTTCCTACCTGGGATATGAGTTTTCAGCCTCCTTCATTCCAACCTTGCCTTCTGGAGAAGAGGATGCTCTGATATGAGAGAGAGGCCAGAGTTGTGGCAAAACATTGAGGATGGCACCATTTATTGAATATTTACTATAAGCCTAGCTCTTACGCCATTTTACAGATGCAGAAACTGAGGCTCAGAGAGAGGCAGGTTAATCTTCTGGTCCCCAGGTCCCTCTTCTTTCCCACCCCAGGTGCTCTCATCTTTTCCCTCAGCCAGCCCTGCTCTCAGGAAGGACTCCCTTCATCTCTCCAGGGAAGGGGTAAAGGCTTCAGGCAAGAGGGGAGGGTGGGAAATCCTGACCGTTGCATCTGCTCCAGGCCCTGCCTCAGTCAGGTGGCAGCAAGGGCCTTCTGCCCATCCCACTGCCTGAGCCCCTCCTCTTAGGGTCATCAGCCTCTTTCCCTGGGATGCAGCCTGATGAGGCTCGTAGGGTTTGGCAACCTTGAGGGATGCAGGCAGAAGCACCTGCTAGTCTAGAAGATGCCTTTGTGCAAATTTTTAAAAGGCACCCCCTCTTCGGGCAGAAAGAGGCCCCCATGCTGACCACTTGGTGAGTAGAGTTGGAGCTGGCACCCTTGTTCCCTGCCCAAAGCTGGGCCCACCAGCTCAGGAGAAGGGAGCAGCACACCTCTAGCCCTGAGCCCATGCCCCCAAAATGCTGCAGCCCATCGGCATGGGGAGTGGGGTGGTGCAAGGCTCATGGGAGCAGGCTGGCCTAAAGAAAACCCACAGTGGGTACCAGGGGCTGGGGGCTGATCCCTGGCGCTTCCTTAAGAAGCAGATTTGCTCTTCTGCAAGTTTTCACTGCCAACATGGCTGCTAGGCACCCCCTCCTCCCCCCCCCGCCAAAGCAGCAGGAGGAAGACAGAGAGTCCAGGATATAGCTACAAGGAAAAAGTAAGAAACGTGAGAACCTTTTGCAGGGGCTGAAAGCAGTCTTGAACTGGCGTGTAAAAGAAAGGTTGGCAGGGCGACAAGAGCTGGTTGAAGGGTGACTGCAGGGCGCCCCCTAAGGTTAGGCATTGATAAAACTGGAGCAAAGTGACCAGCCTCCCCATCACTCCTCCAGGCTCACACCCTCCAAATCTGTGGGGATGGGGCACTGTGACTCAGGGGGACTGCTTCCTCCCTGGCAGCCTCTTCCCTAGGGATCTAATGGTGAATCCCCCGGCCAGACGCAGTAGCCAATACCTCCAGGGACCTGGGCTCACAGACAGATTGGCTGCACTGTCTCTCCCTGGTACCGGGTTCATTTTGGCAGGAGGTTCCCAGCTACCTTAAAAGAATGGGTTCAAGGCCTGCAGGGTGGAGCATGCTCACTGTGCACACAGTCCCATGCTAGGCCTTGAGGAGGAGCCTGAAATACACAAGATGCACAGGGCTTCCTTACAGAACCGCCTCTCAGCATATGAACATTCTCAACTTCTTCCATTCTAAAAAATCCCTCACTGACCCTATATCTCCCTTAAGCCACTGCCTTCTCTCTCTCTTCTCCCAGGCAAAGGTTTTGAAGAGAAGTCTCCACTTAACCCACTACAATCTGACATGGGCCCCACCACTCCAGTCAAACTGCTCACAACTTGGTTACCCATGACCCCCTCCTTGCCAAATCTGATGGATAACATCCTGTGATTTATCTAACTTAGGTCAGCAGGATGTGGTGTACTGACCACTTCCTTGCTCTTAAATGGCTCCTTTAAGGCGACAGCATGGGGTGGAGGGTGGCAGGACCGAACCTTCTAAAATCCAGTCTGATCCATTAATGCTGCTCTAGGACCTTACTCATTTCTTCCTCTTGCAATGTTTCCAAAGCGTTTTCATAATCCCATCAGGCCTGTCCTGGGAGGTGGTGGGGCAGCCATTGTTCACATTACAGATGGGACAAGTGAGGTCAGAAGTGACATGATGTGCAAGGGCTTTCACAGCTAGCAGTGAGGCAGGTCTGAAACCCTGATTACCCTCCAGCTTTCTGAAATCTGGAGAGGGGAACAGAGAGTAAAATCTCTCCCCTAAGCGCGAGCAGTGGCTCTACCTTAGGTGGAGTCAAGAAGGCAGCCCCTAGGACAGGTCCAATTCCCTCACTTTAAAGGTCAGGAAGCTGAGGCACAGAGATGGGCAGCGACTTGCTCAAAGCCACAGAGCAACTCAGTGGCCAAACTGGCTCCCTTTTGTCAAGTTCTTATCAGACACTGAGGGGATGCAAATGCATCCTCATCTCTTGGAGCATAAAGCACGGCACCCATTCTCTTGCCTTTCGTCTGATGACTGAGCTTCACCAGGGGCCCCGTGGGAGGAGGCAGCAAGCAGGAGAAGGACCTCCTCATGGATCCAGAATCTGGGGTGGCTGCTGATGTGGAAAGATAAGGTTCTGGCCTAGTTTGGTTTGACTGTGGCCTTCATTTGGCACATGGCCCAGGTAACCCAGCAGGCCAGGTTCCGTTGAGACCCAGTGCAGCCTATGGCAACTCTGAGAGGCTGTGCTGGGGAGAAGGAGGTGACCCTCATAGCTGATGTTAAGAGAAGCCTTGATCAACTCAGGAGTGGATAAACAAAAATGTGGTCTATCCATACACTGGAATGTTATCCAGAAATAAAAGGAAGGAAGCACTGATCCATGCTACAACGTGGATGAACTTGAAAACACCCTGGTGGATGAAAGAGCCAGACACAAAAGGTCACGAATCCTATGATTCCATTTATATGAAATATCCAGAATAGTTAAGTTCACAGAAACAGAAAGCAGATTAGTGGTTGGCAGGGGCTGGCGTAGAAGAGGAATGGGGAGTGACTGCTTAATGGGAACAGGGACTCTTCTGGGGGTGATGAAACTACTTTGGAACTAGAAAGAGGTGATGGTTACACAACTTTATGTATGTACTAAATGCCTTGAATGGTATACTTTAAAAGGGTTATGTTATGTAAATTTCACCTCAATAAAATAATAATAAAAAAATAACAATAGGGGCTGGCCCCGTGGCCGAGTGGTTAAGTTCGCGCGCTCCGCTGCAGGCGGCCCAGTGTTTCGTTGGTTCGAATCCTGGGCGCGGACATGGCACTGCTCGTCAGACCACGCTGAGGCAGCGTCCCACATGCCACAACTAGAAGAACCCACAACGAAGAATATACAACTATGTACCAGGGGGCTTTGGGGAGAAAAAGGAAAAAATAAAATCTTTAAAAAAAAAATAAATAAAAATAACAATAGGAGGAAAAGGAGGAAGCAGCAGTAGCTGCTGCCACTGCCTTGACACTCTTATCTAGAAGGCCAGCCATGGGTCAGCTTTCTCCTCTTCTAGGAAAAGAGCTGGGCCTCTCTGCATCCCCCTGACTCCACCCCAATTAGGGGACGGGGCCAACACTCCATGGCCTGCACTAGGGCCCTGCTACATGGTGGCCCAGCCTGGCCAGGCCCCAAGTCCTTGCGCAGTCTCAGGAAAAGAAGCAGCTGGGCTCCCTGGTTCCAAGTGGCTAGCTGGGCCTGGTCTCAGCCAAGGGTGGGGCTGTGCTTTGGAAACACCATTTGCACAGTTCTCCATCTGGATTCCCAAGGCTCTGCCCGTTCTTGGTACTGCAGGGCCATGTGGAAGCATGGTGACCCTGCCTGACCTACAACCACAGGGCCCAGGAAGCCTCGCAGGCACCTGCTTTCACCTCAGGCACCTGCAGGGACCCCACACAGCCTGCCTGACTGAGGGGTGCCCACTCTTACCACTTTGAGAAGCATGTGTCTCACTGCTGAAATAGCTCAGCAGTTTGAACAGATGTCCTTGAAATGAACCCAAACCAGCCTCACACTTCCTTCTTTGGGCCCAGCTCTGTCCTCCGGGCCCCACACAGAACAGAACAACAGTTCTTAGAGCTCTGAGATGGACAAAGGATGGCATGGAGCAACCGCACGTCCACCAGAGGACTGCGTCTGGTCCTGCCTGTCATTCCTGCAGGCCCTGGGCATGTTTCCGCTCCTCTCCAGGCCTCAGTTTCCCAGCTCATAAAATATCCCACCCACATTCGAGGGCTGTCCTAAAGTTCAGTTGGGACAAAGGTAGAATGTTGCTGAGGACAAGTCAAAAGGCTCCACCACATCAGGAGTCCTTTGGGTCGAACCTTCTTGGAATTTGCCTGTGAAATAACACCCACTTGTTAAGTCCAAGCAGGCATGTAGTGGCCCCACCCTCTGATATTTCCCAGAGAAAGGAGGGGCCAGCCCTCAAGGAGTGATGTTTGTTTCTTCCTAGCTGAGGAGGGCACACCAGTTGTGCTGGGTCTGTGGTCAGAGACATTGCAGAGTTGGACTCTTTCTTTCTCAGTTCCTGGCCTGGGCCCTGGTCCTTCCCCCAGATCCTTGGTCTCCTCCCAGCCTTCTGGCACCAGGGTAATGCAGTGGCGAGAGACCAGATGAGGAGCCAGAGCCCTGGGCCAAGTTTTGGCCATAACTGGCCCTGTAAGCCCAGGCTGCTCTCCTCTTCTGTGTAGTTTTAAAAGGACACTACCGGCATTTTCAGGGGGGCAAATACACAGCCTTGATCCACCACTGAGGGACATTTATCTCCCCTGGCCCTTCCCACTTGAGGTGGCTCAGCTGCTATGAGGAGCACAAATGCTCTCACACATTTCCAGACCCTCTGGAGGAGTTGGTGAAGGGGGATCTCTGTGAGACGGTCTCTCTGAGACCGTTCTAGCCCTGAGGTCCTGACTCTCAGTTCTCTTGGGCACTCCATGAGATACAGAAACCCAGGCTCACTGGCTGGGCTGCCTCGTCATGAGATCACTGTGTACCAGCCCCTCTGTTCACACTGGGCAAGGTGCACTGGGGGAGACAGGTCCCTCCTGTTACTCCCCCTATTACACCTCTGTTACGCCCCCTGCTACCCCTCTGTTACTCTTCCGTTACCCTCTCGGTTACTCCTATTATTCTCCTGTTACTCCTATGTTACTCCTCTGTTATCCCTCGGTTATTCCCCCATTACGAGTCCACGCCACCCTTATCGTCTTCCACAAGGTAAGGTCAGGGGTGCAGTCATTCTCCCCCAGGCCCCCTGCTCCCCCAACTGAGCCTGTGGGAAGCCCCAGCCCCTTCCCTGGCTGGGGGTGTGAGAGCAGGTGGGGGTCTCAGGCTGAGATTCCTCTGCACAGGGGCTTGTCTGTTTCAGGTGGCTTGTCTCTGGCAGTGACAGGAAGGGAATGCCAAATTAACGCTGGGTAATAAATTCTGCAAAGCCAATAAAAGCAAAGCAGAGGGATAGATGGAAGAACCACAGCAACTGATTAAACATTTTTGTTGGCAGTCCCAGACACATGGCACATTTTCCAAGGTTTGCATCAAGGAGACATCTGGCCACAGCCCAGGCGTTTGTGGAAGGGAATCACGGTGAGAAGTGATGAGGGGTCTGGGGAGGGCAGGACCCTCCAAGGGGCAGTAGGCTGAGGAACAGGCACTGTTTTGGGGGCTGAGGCACCTCCAGGGCAATGGTCCTTTGGTTGGGACACTTCCCGGGAGAGGCATGTTGGGATCTACCCACAGTCTGAGCTTCAGGCCCAGGCTTACAGGCCAACTCTGTGGTCTGCAGGAGCCAAGGCCTGGGAAGAGAATGTTCTGTGCTTGGAATGCCTGCTGCCCAGCCCCACCACACCCCACACCCCTACTCAGGATTCTGGAATCAAGGCCTGAGGCCCAGCCCTCGCCTGTTGAGAAAGGGAGCTAGATCAATTGACTGAGTATCATTAGATGGGGCCAGAGCTGGCCCACAGGAGGACCCTGGGACTCTTGACTCCTTGGGCATCCTGATCAGGTCACAAAATATTCTCTACCTCTGTCCCCTTGCCCATGTAGTTTCTCTCCCCAACATCCTTCCTCCCTTCAAGGCCCTGCTGTGCTCTAGGGCCCTGATTCCTCTATGCTTCCAGGGTAGCAGCACACGTGTTGACATGAGCTGTGTGTGTATGTGTGTGCATATGTGTGCTCTGTGCCTTATTTGTTTCTGCCTTTCTTCCCATGCTCACTGACCATGCTGAAAGTCCCACTAGGGATCTGCATGGGCTAATGTGGACCTGTGATGGTGAGTGGGAGCACATGGGTGGAGAGGAACAGTGATCAGCTGACTCGGGCCAGATGTCTGCTCTGTTAGGAAGAAGTGGATTTCCACATAAAACTCTCTACTCCTTCTATGATTCGCTACAGCCCACAAGATAAACTCCAGTCTTCCCAGCTTCCCCAGGAGACCCTGCCTGCAGCAGCCCCAAGTCAATGCCCCTGAAATATAGGCCAGGTTATCACTGTGACAGCCTGGGAACTGCTCAGAAGTGTTACTCACCCCTGTGAAAAGGCAGAGGGATGTGCTGGGATCCTGGTTTCTCTCCCATTTCAGTCCCACAATGGGCTATCAGCTCCCACTAAAATTCAGTGCCTAGGAGCTTCCAGGAGCTTTCTCCCTCTTACTGCACACAGAGAGACATGGACCAAGACTTTATCAGCCAACTCCAGCAGGAGTGAGGGGCGTCCATGCTCCTTGATCCCATCCCCTTTGCTCACATTGAGGGGGCATGGCTCTCAGCCTAGTCAGACCCTGTACCTGCCACAGCACCTGGTAAGTCCACTGCCCAGCCTGTGACTCTGTCCTCTCTGCCCTCTGCATGTCTTAGCCCAAAGGGGCAGGCCACTTGTGTGCCCAAGACCATGGCTACAGCATCCTAACCACTCTCCCCACCTCCAGGCCCCCTGGGCATCAGCCCAGCCTTCTGCCTGTTCCTTACTGGCCACACGAACCACTTGGTTTCCCTCAACTATGTCCTGCTCAGTCTCACCTCCACAAATGTCATCACCCAACCCTCACCTGGACACATGCTCATCCTCTGGGATTCCACTTGGAGGTCACCTGCTGGGGCCAAGCCTTCCTGGTGGAGTTGCCAGCTGCTCCTCCATGCACCATCTCTTAGCACAGAACTCAGTTCCCTGTATTGCGTCTCTCTCCTTGCAGCCTCCGGGCTGGCAGAGGGCCTCACACTAGTCAGTGTTTAGAGAATTAAGCTTGGTCTCTCCAGAACAAGAGTTGCCTTAAAGAGAAGGTCATAGGGCCCAAGTCTTCACCTACCTCTGAGAAGAACACAGAGAGGATGACCAGACTGATCCAGTGAATTACACCAGCAAACTGGAATGCACTGGAAACTGCAATGAACACAGTGATAGGGGCCAATTTTAGGAGTAAGGAATTAGGTGCATCAGTAGAGGGGCTTCACAGCATGGAGGCAGACCCCTGGGATCCCGGGGCCTGCTCATGTGAACATTTAGATCTGGATGAAATCGGGCCAGAGAACACCAAGGGAAGCTTTAAGTGTCTGCAGTGGAGATGGTGGGAGGTTGGCAGACCAGTGATGTTGCTGTTCTCTCCACTGAGGGGCTGCCTCCGTCTCCCCCACAGGCCACCTCTCTGAATTCCAGCTCAGTCCCATCAGCCTCAGTGGGCTTTGTGCTGTAGCCATCCTCCTGGAAAGGACCCTCTGGGGGCGCTGAGGAAGACATCTGCAGCTTTCAGATCTGGGTAGTAGCTTCAGTCAGGTCTAGATGAGCTTTCAGAAATCTCTACTACAATGCACCCCCAAAGCACCGTGCATGGTTCATGGGACTCAAGGCAAGTGTACTTTGACTTTTTTTTCTGAGAACTCGGAGTGGCAGAGATGGTGGTATTGGTCAAGGTGTTTGGGGAGAAAGCTGGAACAAGAACTGGAAGAGGGAGCCAGGCGTGGGGTGGGGGATGGCAGCCTCCCGAAGTAGCACAGCAGGTGGCTGGAGTCTGCTACACTTCCAAGTTGCTCTGCTGGCCTCCAGACTCCGGAGTGTGAGTGGGGAGAGCCCTCAGCCACTGAAAGCTCCTACCCCACCTTCCACCAGTCAATCCTTGGAGTTAAGTTGCCATCTCTGGAAGGCCCTTTCAACATACAGGAGCCACAACCAGCCTCCGAGCCCTAGCAGGGCATAGTTTATCAGGCGCAAGGCCAAAAGCAGGGTGCTGGGGCCCAGGACAAGTGTCAGGTAGGCTGTAATAGGGAGTGAGTGGAAATGGATGCTCCCAAAGGGCAGGCCTGAAAGAGATACTGGTGGGACATCCTGGGGCAGGGTGGCAGGGCCAAAACAGGGTGCAGGCACACCACTGAGAACACCCTTGTGCTGCTTCCCTACTGGACTCCAGCCAGGCCTGCTTAACATCCAGCTCAGCATGCCCTGTGGGCCAAAGGAAAATGCCCAGAGCCATCAGTGGGGTGGGCTGGCCGGAAAGAGAGGAACCCACAGCCTCCCCTAAAGCTCTGAGATCAGTAACCCAGGGGAGTGGGCAGAAACCATGTCCTGGAACATGTCCAGGGGAGAAGTCTGCAGTACCACATTCCAGGTGGGAGACTTTGGGGTCCCCTGACATGGGCCAATATGACGCTTAGAAGGTGAGCCCTGGAGATGCTGTGTACTCTTTCTGTCCTGGGGCCACATGAATACTAGTGGGAACTGAGAGGCTGAGGCCTGCGTGACACCACAAAGACCTCCAGATGATTCTGAAAACATAAAATCTCTCCCCATTATTTCTCAAATGAATTCCTGTGCCTTTTTTTACGGTTTGCTTTAGAAGAGCAATAAATCTCTGATTGTGCATTTTATGGAATTTAAGATGCCTTTTATGAGCTGCTATTGGATCTCCCACCAAAATCAATCTCCTTGATACTTAATTTTAAGCAGAATTCCAGTGTCGGCTGGATTCTTAGTTCTACTCAATGCCTTGTCACAACCTGAGCAGCCGAGGGCCCAGAGTATAATCCATGACAGGGAAAGAAAGACTCCGTTATGGTCAGAGCTCATAAAAAGCAGACACATGGATGAGTGGGAGAGAAAGTAGACAACATGGTTTAATTGAAGACAGGTTGAGGATAAAACCAGGGCTGATCACTTTATGCTGGAAGATGCTTTGATTGGAACCAAGGGGCCATCAGCTGCACAAAACCCAATGAGGCTTATAGACAAAACCAAGTCTATGCTCCCTGTCATCCTCTCTAGAGAGTAGGGAAAGTGGATAGAAGGAGCTTTGAGGGACTCTGAGTACAGAGGCCCCAGTAAAGAAATTGGGGGCATTTGAGAAAACAAGTCCAAGACAACTGAATGGGTTTGGGAATAGCTGGATCTATAGTCTTAAATTTTGCCAATGGCAGGAACAGAACTCCCTCAGGGGGCCAACAATTTCATCTCTTTTTTATTTGTACTTGAATGATCCACCTTCTGAATCGGGGAACTATGAGGAACCAGGAGCTCTACCAGACACCACTCACTCATCCAAAGCCAAGAGTCAAGACCCTTGGCACCCCTGCTGGTGCAAGAAACAGAGGTCTTCAAGGATGGGGGCAGGAAGCAGGCCCTCCACTCTGACAGCCACATTGCCATGGGACATCCAGAAGGAAAGAAGAGGTAGCAGATGAGCCATTGGCTGCCATGTGCATCAGGTTCCCAGACACAAGAAACAAGGATGAACACCAAGAGGATCTAAAGTGGGGGAGAATTGGCCATGCCATTAAATGGCCTGGTGGCTTGAAGTCCCAGTTCCAATACCTCTTACCTAGGAACAGTGTAACTGCTCCACAACTTAATTCCGTGGTCTATAAAATGGGATGGTATCATCCTTGCCCATTTCACAGGGTTGCTGCTAAGCCCAAATGTATGGAAAAGTGCTTTCAAAACTTTCACATTATATATAAATAACACTGCCAACTTACAGCTGGATGAAAATACAAGGAATCACATTGTCATTGCAGTTGCTGCCATTATTAGTTACTACAAGATGATATGCCTCCACACATGGGAACTCTCCAATCTGGAAAATTCCAAATGGGAACAATAAAAAAAAGTGCATACAGGGGTCCCCAACGGTTTTGATCTCATCAGTTTCCAATCATGGAATGCTGGAGAGGGGGACCGAAGAGGCCACATTGGGTAGAGAGGGGCAAACTGATGATGGGGGTGACAGGGAGAAAAAGCTGCCAGATTTCCTCCCCAGCGGTAATCCCCATGAGCCAAGGGGTCAGGGGTATAGCAGTGGTGTTGGGTTGGGAGCAGGTCACACTGCTGGTTGGGGACCCCTGATGGATGCACACTGAATATTGACATCATAGGTATTTGTATATGTATCTCTCTTGCTACTCACACTGGAGAAGCTTTATATCTATTAGAAGTTCCAGAGTCAGGAGAATCACCACCAATATTACACAGGCTACCAGGAAACTGTTGAGACTTGCACTGAGCAAAAATACCTGCCACACGGCTGCTCTCTTCCCACAGCACGGCTTCAGCCAAGTAGACCTGCGGGGACAAAAGTTGGGGAGGAGGCACTGAGAGGGGTGAGACCCCAGCCATAGCCCTGCTCTCAAACCCACCCGCATCACTCCTCCCGGGCTCCACGTTTCCTGAAGAATCACAACCTTATTCAAGAGGCCACTGAGTAGACTTATGAAGAGCAAAAACATCTCATTAAGAGATGGAGCTCAGTTTAAAGGCTGATCTAGGCAACTCGCAGCATCTCTCTGTGCTTCAGTCTCCTCATCTTTAAAATAGGTATGAAACCCACATCTCATAGGCTAGCAAAGACTGCAGGTCACAAAGGTTAGGTGAGAGTCTGGCTATGTGGAAAGTGCTGCATGAAAAAGAGCTGTTATTATTATGCTTTTGCGTGGTCTCAGAACCCAGCACAGGCTCTGGCATCTAGGCATCTGATCCTCAGTTCGCCTCTAATAAATGCTCAAAGAATTTATAAATGCATTTTCAGTTTTTTCAGCTATACAAGGGAAGATCAGAACTAGATCCCTGTTTCTCAAAGTAGGTGGTATGCAATGCTGGTTCCACAGAATGTTAATGGTTGTTACTTGATAAAAGGTTCCCATGGTTGGGTAAGTTTTGGAAAATTTGGGTCAAACTTATATAGATGCTTTTCTCTGAGGGATATTTCAGTGCCTTTAATATGCTATTATGCATCATCATGCTCCAAAAGAGATTACAATATCAGTTTTTCCAAAACTCGCTGGACCACGGTACCCTTTTATCACATAGCATCTGGTGGGACTACTGTTCCGTGGACCATCTTTTGGGAAACCCTTCACTAAATGATCTTGAATGTTCATAGGTAAAGATGAAGCAACTGGGGGCAGAATCTTTTCTAAGTGGGTTTGGAAGTAGAGAGGAGGTGCAGAATCTCAGAGCTAGGTGGTTCTCTTAGGACATTTGACCCACTCCTTCAGAAACACAAGATCCCAGGAAAAAGGGGTGCCTCTGAGGGGGCATAGGGATGCTGAAATCAAACATCACTGCCTTGGTAGTTTAGTTACAAGCTGGAACTGCCTACCTGCCTTGATGAGGAAGAATTAGAAGCCCAGAGACAGCACTAGTTGGGGAGTCCTGACTTCTGGCTCAGCCTTTGGCCTCCCAGGACCATGTCAAAGCCACTCTGGACCTCAGCTTCCCCATTTATAAAACTCCTTAACCTCTAGGGTTATTGGAAGTTAAATGAGAAAATGTATCTGATTTATAAAGCACCATGTAGCTGAAATGGATTGATGATGATGATGGTGATAAATTATTAGATGGCCCAGTTGGCCGCCACCCCCCATCCTTCCCATCTAGAGGGAGCAATCTGCTGAAACCCACGGCTAGGGGGCCAGTGCCCACCCCCGAAGATCCCAAGGGTCTTGCTGGGAGGGCCAGCTCTGCTTCAAGGTGCTCCCTTCTCCAAGAAGGAATAATGTGAATGTTTCAAGGAGGAGCTTTCTTCCTCATGATCCATCTAGAGAAAGCTTGAAGGAAGGTGGGACAAAGCTCATGGCTCTTCAAGAAGACTGGCAGGAAATTTAGCTTATTCAAGTCTTTCTGGATATTTTCTAAAACCTATGGGAATGATAGGCACTGTCCTTGGCTCTGGGGAATGCAAAGACTGGGGGTTCAGTCCCAGTCTCGGGAAGCTGGTCCTAGAAAGATGGGTAAGAGATTTCCACAGGTGATGGAGGGAGAGAAGGAGGGCACATTGGATAGGGGATGTGTGATTTAAGTGAGCCCCACAGGGCGCCAGAGTGTGGTGTAGGGACAAATAGACCAGCCAGGTCAGAAGAGAAGGTTCTCATTAAGGAAGAAGCAGAAGACAGGGGGACACAGGTGAGTGGAGTCTCAACTATGAAGGTCACTGATGATACCTTCATCATCCATTGTAGAGGGGTCTCGAAGGCCACTGCAGAAGCACTTCTCTCCCCTTTCTCACAGGCTCAAGTGGGCCAACCCAAAAGCGAGAGGCTACAGGGTAAGCCCCAAACTTGACACCACATGGAGCTCAGTGGGGCTGCCAGATAAAATATGGGACATCCAGTTAAATCTCAGATAAACAGTGAACAATTTCCTAGTATAAGTATATCCTAAACATTGCATAGGACATACTTATACTAAAAAATTATCCATTGTTTATCTGAAATTCAAACTTAACTTGGGGTCTTATATCCTTATTTGCTAAACTTGACAACCCTAAACTCAGAGCAGATGGGTCTCCAGGAGGCTTGGTGAGGATGGTTGTGATTTGGTCTGAGGAATGCATGAGAACCCTGGGATACAGGCAAGAAGTTAGTGTCAGTGATGAAAGGCCACAAGAGGGCCACCAGTGGGAGGGGCTGGGTGTGTTTGTCCAGGAGGGGCAGGAAAGAAGGGTGAGGGCAGTGAAGATTCCACCTCAAGCTCAGAGGGACAGAGGCCCAGAGAAGCCCAGAGGCTGCCGCCCCCAGGGAACTATCAGCTGAGCATTGCTTTTGTATATGAAAGACCCTTTGAATTTTAACATATATTTGGACACCACTACTGGGCTGACTTATCCTCCTGATCCGTCCAAATGTCTCACCTCCTCCCCCTCTTTCTTTCCCCACAACGTGACATTCCTGCCCCCCTTTCTGCTGGCCCTATTTTAATCTCTCACGCCTCTCACACCCAGCCTTCAGCTGCCTCAGCACTTCCTCTGGAAGTTTCACACTTCCCTTGTGCCCCCTGTTAACTCCTCCCGGCAAGCACCGTCATTGCCAGGTCTCAAAGGAGACTCAGCTCCAATTCTACTTCCTCTCTAAAACCCATCCAATTGTCTGCGGTACCTAAAACTGATGCCATTTCCCTGTCATTGAAATTTGAGCCAAGCACCTTCTGCAGTTATAAACAAAAACGGGCAGCTGGCAGGCCGTTTGCCTGGAATGGTGTCAGGTCAGAGCAGCCAGCAGGAAGACACACCTGCACGGTCAACGGGAGGAGCAGGGGTATGCGTTCACCTCCATGCCTTGCACAGCCCTGGAGCGTGGGGTGCACCCTTCAGAGACTGCTCCTTCTACCCCAAGAGGAAGGTCCCGAAGGGAGAAGGGGATGAAACAAACCATTTGTTTCTTCAAGTGGCAGGCTCTCTATGAACAGGAGACTCCAATCTTGACCTGCTTCCATGGCAGGGAAAAGTCATTTTCTATTGGTGCTTAAAATGACAAAATGTTGATTTTTACTTTCCTGTTTGGTTAGAAAACTTCCTAACCAGACCAGGGTTTGGTTATGGGGAAGCTGTAGGTGCAAAGTACGGTGGCTGAGCCTGGGGATCTGCAGCCAGGTGAAGAGCTGCAGGCAGGTGTCCCGAGTCACCTGTGGTCTGAAGTTGGCAATAGCTGGCCTGGCCCTGATACCACAGCACTCCTCGGCCAGGGAGAGGACTGCGCAGATGGCAGGATTCAGAGATCAGGCAGGGGAAGATCCAGAAATGAAGGCCGGATGCCCACCATGGGCCAGGTAGGCACTGTGATCCAAAAGGGCAGCAATCTTGCCCTTGGGCAGTTTACATTCTAGTGGGCTAGAGAGTCGAACAACAAACAGAACAACTTAGTGAATTACCTGGTGTACTACAAGGTGGTAGGTGCTGTGGGGAAAAAAATGGGGGCATGAAGGGTGACACTTTAAATAAGGTGGACAGGGTAGTCATTGCTGAGAAAGTGACATTTGTGAAAGTTGGAGGGAGTGAGGCCTGTGGATATCTCGGGGGATAGTTGAAATGTACACTAAATAGGAACTGTTCATGGTAAAATTCTATTCAGCCCCCAAAGTACCTCCAGCACAATAAACACTAGAAGGACAGGAGCCAGGAGTTGGGCTGGGAGAAGGTGGGGCTTCCCTTTCAGTGCTGGGTGCAGCTTACCAAACCCCACCCAGGGCAGGTGCGACAGGCTTTCCTACTACTGTTGGCACAACCAATGCACTTCCCAAAGAACCCCAAGCCAGCTGAAAAACGGAGCTTGTGCCTACTGCTCCAGTCCCGTTCCACTCCTGTGCCAGCCCCATTGTCCCCCACTACCCGTGACTGCCTTCAGCTACCAGCCCCTCAACCACACAAGTCTGAGAGTGACTTCACGAGGCCCCCTTTTCGCACAAGTTCAAGGGGTGCTATTTGCATCACACTCTATGTGAGCCCCAAGACTCCGGGGCAAGACATATGGAGGCAGGCTCAACTGAAGCCGATGGAGAGAAGACCACCAGTCAAAGAAAGGATGGTATCCAGGGACATGGTAGCTGGTGAGGAGTGGCTGCCTTGGGGCAGGGAGGCTGGAATCTGCATCCAGGTGAGTTGTTCTCAACCCTGGCTGCATCCTAGGACCACCAATAGAGCTTTTAAAAATCCCTGTGCCCAGGCCACACACCAGACCATTTAAATTACAACCTCTGGAGTGGGACCCAGGCCTTAGTATTTTTTGATCTCCTTAGGTGATTCCAATGTGAAGCCAAGATTGAGAGCCACTGTCCTAGGTCCTTCTCGCCCAATGGGCTCCAGGGACCAGCAGTATCATCATCTCCTGGGAGCTTGTTAGAAATGCAGAATCTTGGGCCTTCCTCATACTCACTGAATGAAAATCTGCATTTCATTGAGATCCCAGGTGATTTGGGTGAGAACCACTGGTTTGGATTTAGCAAGAGGTAACAGGTATCTGAGGAGGCGGGCAGGGCACAGCAAAGGGAGTCTGGGAGTAGGAGAGATGAGACAGTGAAGGCAAGCAGGTGCCGAGCCAGCCCTGGGGCTGGGGCACGGGGCCTAGCACTGAGGGAATGGTGAAGCAGGCAGGCCCTCTGGGGGGCACGGACTCAGGGGAAGAAGGCGGCAGTGACACTCACTGAGACTGAGTGTGTGTCTGCAGGCTGTCGAGGGCTTCCTTAGCCACAGATCTGAGGCTGAAGCCGCAATCCAAGCAGGCTCCGGGCTTCCAACTCCTTGAAGAACAGGACCATGGACCACAAGGCTCCAGGACAGAGGCTGGGCTGAAGCAGCAGACTTTCTGGCTGACCCAGTGTTTGGAAATCTCAAGCTGTTAATAAAATTTCCTCTGAAATACAAATGACTCAGACATCCCTAGGAGACTGTGTTTTAGCAGGAAAATAGAATATATGCAGTTTCAAAATATCTCTGAGCGGTTAAATAATGACTCAAGGAACTTAATGGGCCAAAAGGAAATCAGCATTGACTCTTTAATTAGAGAAGATACTTTCCTTCCATCTCTTCAGCATCCAGCCCATCAAAGTCCTGGAACTGGTTCTCAGGGTGCTGTTATCCCTGGAATTGCCACCAGAGGACAGGTGTCTTCCAATATCATATCTTGATGCCGCAACAGCGAGGGGACAGCTCCAGGAGGCCGACTTGGGCTGCCAAAGTCTGTAAATACCAACAACCAGATGGCTTCTCCTGGCAGGTGGGCAGGAGTTCTACCGTGAGGTTCCACCAATCACTCCTGAGGCCTCAGAAATCCTGGGGCAGGCAGGGAGGCCGGGAAACTTTACTGCTTCTGCTTTATATTCTTAGGTGTCTTGATAAAAGTTTGAGAGAATAACTTCTAGAATATTAAAATAAACTTTGCCAAATTTCCGATGGATCCTTCATGTGAGGTAAGGCCACGGAAGTGGCCCAGAAGGAGGCAGCTCCAGGTCACTGCTCCATCAGGCAGTGTTACCAAGCCTGGCACTGAAACAGCCCCATTCTGAAAGGTGAAGCAGAACCGTGTGGTGCCAGGATTGCCAGGGCTGTGTTTACCCCAGCAGTCCAGTGCACCACCAGGCCAGCGTGGCTGCCAAGCCAGTGTGGCTGGGAGGATGCACAATGGTGAGAGGGGGCAGTGGCTAATGTATTGGGCCTGTGGAGACCTTCAAGTTGTCTGAAGAGGTGCTCACAGGCAGTAGAGTCAGACTGTCCCCAGAGGAGGTAGCAGACCACAGAAAAGCCTATTTCCCTGGAGGCAGCCAGACCAGATGGCCCTGTCAGTCCCACATTGAGATTTTCATCCCTCAAGTCCCCAAAGAAAGGAGCTGAGGGAGGGGGTTGAAGTGAGTCAAACCCTGAGATTGGGCCGTCTGAGACCCCTTCTGTCCCCAAGATGCTCCAATTCTTAATGCTGAACACTTGTGGCCTGGATGTCGCAGACTTGGTGGTGGTTTTGACTGTCAACAGAACATTCCGTGGCCCCACTTTACTTTTCTTTACTGTATTTATTCCAGATGATTAAAATATTGTCAGAGAAAGCCATGAGGCTGGCTTAAATCCAACTTCTGACAGTGACCTGGGCTTTATTTTGATTGATTTAGCAAACACTTATAAAACACTTACTATGAACCAGGAACTGTTCTGAACACTTTACAAATCTTAATACATCTAATTGTTTTAAAAGACAATTCCTTCAACTTTTCTCTCTGTTGACAAACAGTGGGGAAAGTCAGACTTTTCCATCTCTCTGGGTTTTTTTGTTTTTTTTTTTTTGAGGAAGATTAGCCCTAAGCTAACTGCCGCCAATCCTCCTGTTTTTGCTGAGGAAGACTGGCCCTGAGCTAACATCTGTGCCCATCTTCCTCTCCTTTATATGTGGGATGCCTACCACAGCATAGCTCACCAAGCAGTGCCATGTGCGCACCTGAGATCCAAACCGGCGAACCCCGGGCCGCCGAAGCTGAATGTGCACACTTAACCACTGCGCCACCGGGCCGGCCCCTCCATCTGTCTGGGTTTTGGTGGCAATTGGAGTCTCCAAATTGTATTCCCACAATTGACTGAACTCTGAGGGCAATCTTCGAGTCTCAGTTTTCTAATCCCCAAAGTGGGAATAAGTATTATCTAAATTTGCAGAGCTATTCTTCTAAAACATTAAAAATAATATATGTAAAGCCCATACACAGTGCTACCTGGCTACTATACGTGTCTACCCTGATGATGATTTAGGTACATGGGAATTAGAAAGGGGATTAATTATCTAAATATGGGAAGTTCCAACATTCATTCCGTTCCACACTTAGTTATCACATGCCCACTAAATGCCAGGGATGGTATTGGCCTGAGAACATGAGGGTGGACAGGGCCTTCATCCTCATGGAGCCTGCAGCCTTGTATGTGAATTCTGACTATGCAATGGGCTCCTAGACCTAGAACGCTCTGAAAAGCAAAACAAATAAAGAGAGAAAAAAAGCAGGAGAGGGAAATGAGTTCACATGTATAGGACTTCTCCAGAGACAAATATCCCCTCGTGAGAAACATAAGCCCAACGTCCACAGGGATGCTGGAGCTTCTTTCTCACTCTCCCAGGGAGAACCAGAACAACAGGAAAAGCACTGTCAAGTATCCCCTTTGTTCCTGTACCCAATTCCAAGAGGCAAGCCACAGTGGTACACACAGCCAGAAATATGAGCACATAAATACATTTCACATAAAAGGAACTCTCAGGTTGGAGGTGAGAGGTGACTCTCCCAGCCCTTTGGGAGAACTAGAGCAATTGAAGTTTCCATACAAGCAGCTTGAATTCTCCAATCAGAGTTAAAGGCGAGTCCTACCTCCTTGGGGAGGAGAGAGGGGGAGGGCCGTGTGCAGCTGGGGTCATGGGAGTCTGACAATTGCTTGTCCCAGTATCTCAGATTTCTTGCATCCTTGGAAATGCCAACTCTGGGAAAGGCAGCAGGGTATGGTGGCAAGAGCTTGGGGCTGGGAGTTAGGAGCTGTCACCACACTTGGCAAGCCACAAAACCCCCCTCTGGGGACATAATGGCTGACACACACCATGGACTGGCTGCCCCTACTTGGGGGGACCCAGGGTATTGTCCACACATCTCTGAAGGGCTGCCATGGGGTTCAAGCCTGACTTAGGTGAGGGAGAGAGGTGCTATTGGACCAATTTGCCATAGGAACCCCCTCCCACCTCGAGAGTCCTCAATTCTGGGAATTGGACACAAGTCTGACAGTGTCCTTTGTGCCACGCTTTGTGGGCAGGGCTGCCTGGATGAGGTCAGCTTCCTAACCCGGTGGGAACCAGTGGGCCACAGTTTTCAGGCATACCCTCCTTCTCTAGCTCTCTCTGGTTCTGAGCTGTGGATTGGCAAATCCTGGGTTGGCCACGCTCCCGCTTCTTCCGTTTGGCTAAAGTCCAGATCCCAGGTACCTCCACAGATGACTGGGAACCCCAAGCCCTATAAGTTTCAGCTCACTTTCCTTGGGAGATCTGGCCTTGGGTTTAAATTTTCCTCCCCTCAGTCGAGTCAGTACTCACACACCCTGCAGAGGTGGTCAGAGGCGCTCTGCCACCACCTAGTGGTCGCCAGTGGCTGTACACCCTGCATCTGTGAGTAGATGGTGACCGGAGTTTTGTTTTGCTGAGAAATAAGATATCTGTGAATTTACTGCCTTCTTAATCAATGCAAGATCTTTGAAGTTCTTGGACTACAAGAAAGAGAAAGAGGCTAACTTGTAATTATCAAGAAAAATCTTTTGATCTGAATTAAACCTTTATTCCTTGGTTAGGGCATCAAGAACCATCCTAGGGGCTGGCCTGGTGGTGCAGTGGTTAAGTGCGCAAGATGGGCTTCAGTGGCCCAGGTTCGCCGGTTCGGATCCCGGGTGCGGACACGGCACCGCTTGGCAAGCCATGCTGTGGGAGGCGTCCCACATATAAAGTAAAGGATGACGGGCACGGATGTTAGCTCAGGGCCAGTCTTCCTCAGCAAACAGAGGAGGATTGGCAGCAGATGTTAGCTCAGGGCTAATCTTCCTCAAAAAAAAAAAAAAAGAAAAAAGAAAGAAAGAAAAAGAACCCTTCTAGAAGCCTGAGCCTACCAAAAATATAGAGAGTCGTGGGTCACAAGGTCAGCTTAGGGTCCAGGGACAACGGATACACCAAAGGAAGAGGTGGTGTTTTATCACAGACAAGTCTCATTGGCATCAAGAAAATGGATTAAGGAAGCTCTTTTAAAATTTTTTCTCCTTGGGGGAAAACTGACTCAAAGACTTCACAAGCCATATGATGCAACTTCTAGACATGGCAGGGATGAACTTGCTTTTTAAGCCTGAATCCCAAAAGGCTTTTACTTCTTCTAGAAGGACGTTAAAATTGTACTAAGTGAAGTTGCCATGTTCTGAGGCAAATGTTGTTTATTTCTTTTAGAATGACTTTGTGGAGGGGGTGTGGCATTGGCAGGGATGCTTAAAGGTAGGCCAGCCACAGACCATAGCCCTAAGTTCTGGGGCATGAGAAGCCTGGTCCTTCCCTGTGTCTCTTCCTCGACCCTATATAGGTCTGGGGGCCAGCCCCCAACTCTCCCCAAAGGGAACTGGGCTTCCCTTTCTCTTCTAATCCTTACCTTAACACAGCCTCACCCATTCACTTACTCACTCCTCACTCAAGTCATTCCTTCATTTAGTCAACACTCCCTCTGTTCCAGGCTCAAAGGATCTGAACCCTGAGGCAAGCCCTGAAGGAGCACCTGGTCCAGTACTAGAGACAGACTGGAGAACAGACAAGTAGAGCCCAGTGTCATGAATGCTGTGAGGGAGGTAGGCAAAGTGCTATGGGTGCACAGAGTCAGGGCCCCAGCCACGGTGGGGTGGGAGGACAGAAGACTTTCTGGAGGAGGTGGTCCTTGAGCTAGACAGTATGAGGAGAGGGAAGTGTATTTTGGGCTCCAGCGTAGTAGGTTCCTCCATTCCCTGCTCTTTGCCTCCAGCCTTTGTTTGCTGGAATATATAAAATTATTTTAGTCTTTATTTAAACATGTTGCTATACAGGACCTGCCTTCTTTTTCTAGCCTGACATCTCAAAACCCATTCCTATGCCCTCATTATATTTTATTCCTCTGATTGTGAAGCTCCAGAAGAAATGTGCCATTGGCATCATCTCCAATTAAAAAATGTTCCTTTCTGTCTATGAGGCCTTCCTCCAAGCTTCTGCTGTCTGGGGATCTGGCCCTGACTTCTCAGTTTAGACTTTTTAGAACCCTAAAATACAAATTACAAAAGGCTAAATATCTTTCATTTCTTAATTTTTACATGTTTGACAAAGACTATCTTACCTACTCTCCATGACCATCTCTGTACCCTTTTTTTTACCAAAAAGATGGGGAGAACTATCTATGAGGCCACAGAGTCTCCTCTGTAAAAGGGGGTGACAACTCTTGCCGTCCACCACCTTCCTCAGCACATACGCTGTTACCATCCTCTCTCCTATAGACTGTGAGCCTCCCTAGGGTGGAGACTCTGGGCTTCTCTGAATTTTCTCTTTTGTGGCCTCTTGTCTAGTCCAGACCCTGCAAACCAACCAGGCCTTCAATGTACTGCGGCTGGTTAAGAGAAGGTAGAACTTCCAGTCTGAGCCATGAGTCAGTCTCCTGGAAACGGTCTCTCTCTTCCAAAGGTGGACGGTTGGTTCACTGAGAAGCAGTTCTATGCTTCACTTTCCCACCATTGAAAGGGGTGATGTCCAATGCCAAAGAATGTCCAGAACCAGGCAGGAGGGGTTCTGGTTACACGAAAGCACAAAGCCAGGATGATGGACACAAGTCAAACTGTTATCAGAGTGGAAGAATCAAGTTGACTAAGTTATTGAAGAAAGAGTCTAAGAAGATAGACATGTTTCTAGATCTTTCCCAAATTGAAAAATGACTAGAAAGGCAGAAGGATAGATCTAATTCTGGACTGAAGGCTATGAATGGAGACTTGGTTCTCTTAGAGGCCGTGGTGCCTTGTGGATGATTCTCCAATATCCATCCTACCTCTGGCCCACTAGGTAACAATGTGATTTGGGAAATGATATAGTTCAAAGGGTGAGCCTGACTGGCTTATGGGTTTTCCCATATCCCTTACAATGTCATCCAATTCTACCCAATGAGACATGAGGAGAGAGCAGCTGAAGGATTCCGGGGAAGTTCTTTGTTGCTCTTAAAAGAGAATGATGGGCAGCTATTTTCTCTTGCCAGATATGAATGAGGAAGGATATGGCCTGATTATCACAGGCAGCCCTCTCACAAACTAAGGGAAAACTTACAGCGTCAGGACGAAGCCAACACTGTTGACAACAGAGTGGAGAGATGAAAAGAAGGAAACTGTGCCCCGCCTAGGGATTGTTGAGACTCTGGGTCAACCCCAAAGCTGCCCTAGCCCTGGGCTCCATGTTACAGGGGAATGAAAGTCCTTGTTGTTTGAGTTTGAGATGATTTTTCTGTTATATGCAGTCCAAAGCACCTGGCAGACAGAGTCTCCAATCCTTTGTGAGAAGAATGGTATGGTGAAGAGATATTAAGGCAGGGGCTGGCCCCATGGCCGAGTGGTTAAGTTCGCGTGCTCCGCTGCAGGCGGCCCAGTGTTTCGTTGGTTCGAATCCTGGGTGCGGACATGGCACTGCTCATCAAACCACGCTGGGACAGCGTCCCACATGCCATAACTAGAAGGACCCACAACGAAGAACATACAACTATGTACCGGGGGGGCTTTGGGGAGAAAAAGGAAAAAGAAAAAAAAGAGAGAGAGATTAAGGCAGCAGAAATTTACAGGTCTTGGAGATGAAAAAACATGAGGGATGAGGGAGAAGGAATTGAGCTAGTCTGTCAGGATGTAGTGGGACATTATGACCAACTCAGCTGGGGCTCAGACATGCTCAGACACCTCCTCTGTTCCCCTTGCCCCCTTCCCCTGAGTGATGTTCACATATGAAGACATGTGGAGGTTTGTGTTTTATCACCATTGGAGGAGGAGGCACTTGGTTGGTGGGAGGAGGCAGGGAGGGAGAGGATGATGATGTAGGTGGCATGATCGCCAGTGCAACCCTTGGATTGAACTGGAGACCTGGTTGTAGAGAAGTGAAGGCCAAAACAAACAGGACCAGAGCTGTGGCCAGAAGCAGCTCATTTCTGGGCTCATCAATAGCATGGTACAGAGTCTGGGGTTGGGGGGAGGGTTTTCTTCCCCACCTTTTACAGGTACCCTGTGGCCTTGTGGTTTCAGAAGCCCCTGAACTTGGCACTAGCAGTCCACAATGGACAGTGTCAGTGGTAGCAGCTTCATGGGCAGTGGACATGGATGAGAGGGAGCCAGAGGAGGGGAGAAGGAAGGACACAAATTCTAGTGATGACTATATCTGAATGACTGCCTTCTTCGGGCTTTGGTGTCTTGGAAACCACTGGCTCCTGTCAAGGCAGGAAGGAGGCTTAGGGTCTTTGTAAATGAGCCTCAATGCACATGTGACTCATTTTGGTAGTAATGGGTTGGGGAGGCCAGGCAGCTAGGTCTAGGTTCCATGGTCAGGGCCATAGAAAACACATTTTGGCAAAAGATAATTTGTTTTGGAGCCTATTTGGTTTGAAATGGCCAGAAGTTCTGGATGGGCAGGTCATGGCTCCTCAGGCTGGATTTGAGTGCTATCACTGAAAAGGCTGTTTTTAGCAATAATTTGGGTAGAAACAAGAATATTTCTCCTCTCAAATATGCAGCCAATTCAGAGGCAGAAGAACAGATAATTCCACAGATACCTGTTAGGATTCTGGGGTGTGTTTGGGACCCTGTAACAATGTCCAGGGAGTAGATGGAAATGAGCCAGGAGTTCAAGAGAGAGATCTGGAATAGAGACACGGCTTTGAAAGTTACAAGTTGAAGGATATTAATTTAGTTATGGGGATGGATGACGTTGCCCAGTGTGTAGAATTAGTAGAGCAAAATGGTGAAAGACAGAAAATGAAGAACTCCAACATTTAAGAAGCAAGCAGAGGAAGAACAATCTTTCAAAGGCCTAGAGGGAACAGCCAGAGGGGTAGGAACAAAATCAGTAGAGTGTGGTTTGGCAGCAGACAAGGGAAGACTGTGTTTCAGGAGGAAGGGAGTGGCTGACAGTTTCAAATCCTGGACAGAGGACAACATAAGGATCCGAGCAACGTGGAAACTGTTGATGACCTTGAGGAGAGCAGTTTCCATGGTGTAGATAAGGCTAAAGCCAGACTGCAGTAGACTAAGGAATGAATGGGCGGGGAGGGCAGAGGGGACATGGCATGGCAAGTGCAGATGAGGCTTTCAAGAAGTTTAGGTGCAAAGAGAAAGAGAGAAATGGTGGTAGGTAACGGGGATGTGGAGCGGAGAGAGGATATGAGAGACCTGAGCATGTGATGAGTCAGGGTCAGGATATAACTGATGGAGCAAAGTTCATGAGAAGGTGGGAGGGGAATCAGAACTCAGGAGGTGAGGTGGGCCCTAGGAGGGAGGAAGAGAGGGACTGAGGGGTATGTGCAGTCCATCCATGACTGTTTCTACTTTCTGAGGAAGGAGGAGAGGGGGTCATCTGCTGAGGGCAACAGGGGGGTTGAGAAAAATGGAAGTGATCTGAAATAGCCACCTGGGGACAAGGAGTGAAAGCTAACCAGAACCACAGAGGAGGACTGTCAGGCAAAACTGAGACACAAGTTGAGGCAGGAGATCTTGAGTCTGGGGAGGCACTGTCATGGACTGAATGTTTGTGTATGCCCCCTCCCCCAATTCATATGTTGAAGCCAAAACTCCCTAATGTGATGGTTATTTGGAGGTGGGGCCTCTGGGAGGTAACGACGTATAGATGAGGTCAGGATGGGCCCCCATGATAGGAATAGCACCCTTATAAGAAGAGGAAGAAACCAGAACTCACACTTTCTCTCCACACACACATAACAAGGAAAGGCTATGTGTGGACACAGCAAGAAGGTGATACGAAACCTCCTAATTTCAAGTTCATGTGCCGGATGCACAGTAGGTCAAACACTGAGACATCAATGCTTAGAGACGGAGAAAGCTTTATTCGAATTGGCCAAGATGAGAAGGCAGGAGCATGGATTCTCTCAAATCTGCTTTAACAAGAGAAGAAAGCAGGGGGTTTTATAGAGCTAAGGGGTGTGGCAGGGGGAGTTTCAGAGAAACAGAGGGGTAATCTGTGTTTCTTTTACTCCCAATAAGGTCCTCAGCAATCTGACTTCTGGGCATCAAGGGCAGCTGGGGGCTGGTTATCTGGTGATCCTTGAAGCCATTCTCTTTCTTCTATATAACAAGCTCCTAATCCTTGTGACCCTTGAGGTATCCCTCAGGTTAAACAGGAATATAGCAAATTGACAAGATTAACTGCCTTTCATAACAAGGTCTTGAAATGTAATCTTATTGAATATTTATAGTAACCCTTAGGTACCCAGCTTCAAAGGCAGCTATCTGCAACCCAAGGTGAGAGCCCTCACCAGCCACCGAACCCTGTTGGCATCTTGATCTTGGACTTCCCATCTCCAGAACTGTGAGAGAATAAAATTTTGTTGTTTATGCCACCTAGTCAATGGCCTTCTGTTATGGCAGTCCGAGCTGACTAAAACCAATCTGCACAGTTGTCTGCTTTTCCTCCCTGAGCTCTCAGCAGCCTGGGTGTAGTTTGGGCTCTGCTGGGCAGGTCCATCAGAAGGACAAAGGGCTCTTAGGAAAGTCAAGGAGCTTGACAGAGATAGAGCTCTTCCACTTGTGCCAAGGGGTTTACCCACGTTATGGTGACTGTTCCTCCTTCACAGGGCTTTCAGGGACATAAAAGCATACCAAACAGTGAAAGGCATTTGACAGTGTAGCCTAATGGTGGTAACACATGTGCAACATGTGTTAACTATAGTCACATCTGTGATGTTGGAAAGGGACAGGTGACAAATGGAAGCCCAGTACTGCTAGCCTGGATTGGGAGGCAGGGGACAGGGCTCTAGTTGTGTGTCTATTGCTGCATGACACTGGGCAAGTTTCTTCCACTCTCTGACTCTGGTATCCTATTAGAATATTTAGAATAGATGCTTTCTAAGGTCTTTCCCAGCTCTAACATTTCCAGATTCTGGGAAACTTAAAAGCACTGAAATATCACTGAGCTCAAAAGAAGTGAATGGCAGGGTGTCTGGGTCACTGGGCACTTCTTTGCTGGAGTCCCTGAGGTCTCCTCATTCCTACAGACAAGACTCATACCTACACATGCCACTTCCCTTAGTAGGAAGTGGTGTTTTGACAAAATTTACACTAAACCTTTTCAAGACCCAGCAGAACTGTATACAGTGTTGTTTTGCATCATTTCAGAAAGGGTCAGGCTGGAAATTTTGGGGAAACTCCAGGAAATGCAGCAAGAGCTAGGAAACCTTGAGAAGAGCCTTTCCCCCTTTGCAGTGTGCTTTTGTTTTGCCTCCTTTCCCCTGGCTCCTGTCCTACACCTGCACTTCCTTCCTCCAGGAAGCCATCTGGCTGCCAATGGAGCCCCTTGCCAGGAGCTCCAGCAGCCAGGCAAATCCCTTCACCAGGCTGCTTCCTATTTACCCAAGAGGAGCAGCATTCCAGGGCACACCTGGAGACAAATCAAATCAAGAGCCTTTCTGCCTGTGGGCACGTTATCTGTATTCCTCTGAGGGGAAGAAAGCTTGCAGAGGCCCAATTCAGAAGCAAATGGAATGATAAAGCAACGTCTCTGCCTTCTCTGGTTCAGGTAGGGAGCGGTACACACCCGCTGTGCAGTACACCCGCAAGGTGCAGATGTGTCTGCCGCCTCGAACCAGAACCCTTGGCGACTTTCCCGCTTCTCTCCCGTCTTCTGATTTGAAAAAGCCTAACACTGGCTCAGGCCAGGCGGGAAAGGAGTCCTTGCCAGCCGCTGAGGCATGTTACCAGACTGCACTACTGCTTTTGAACACCAGAGTGCAGTAACATAGAGACCGGGAGCTCAGGTTAGGACTGCCGGGCTACATAATTTGCGAAATTCAATGAGAATGCATGGCTCCATGTTAAAAACTATTAAGAATTTCAAGGCGACAGCAGCAGAGCATTAAAGCAAGTGCAAGGCCTTCGCAACTGCACAGGTCACATGTGTGCGAAGCTGCCCTGGCTCAGGGGCTTCAAGGACATGGAGACCCGGAGAAGCCGGCTCTGCCATCAGGAGGGTACTACGGGGATGGCGCCTTCACTGCCAGGCGTCCCTCAGCTATCTCCCACCCGCTTGCCTGTCCTTTTTTCCTAATGTCTTGCTGACTTATGCACAATACTCAGAGAAAATTATACTTTCAGAGAAAGCCACTGGGGTGCACTTTTTGCAAAAGGTGTATGGGTTCACAATTCTTAGGACACTTCTCTGGGGAAGTGGGAGAGCTCCTTCCGGAAACAAGCACAGGGAATCCAAGCTCTACAAATTTAACTTTAGCTAAGGCTCCTTACTTCTTCCAGAATAACCCAGCAACCCTTTGTTTTTACATTCAAAGCACCCAGTAGATTCCAAAATACTTACAGGCACTTGAGAAAGAAGAGTGGCCCAGCAGTGGCTCCTAAGCTCCTGGCCAGTTTAAAATTCTGTATCTGAGAGCAACAGGGTGGGGCTGGGGAAAGTGTGACCTGCTGCGTGACCCTTGGACCTGTTCCTGCACTTCTATGGCCTTCAGCTTCGCCCATGTAAACAGAGAGAGTCAAACTGGTGTATCTATCCTGCCCCATCCAGCTCTCATACTCTACCATTCACCTTCAGAAAGCATGTTTGTAAGACAGACCAGGCTAATGAGCAGTTAATTGGGGAACAAAGGCATCCACTCTGACTGACAAGCTAAGTAAGAGAGGGTAGGGGGCACTCCTTTGAATGAAGGACTAGCATATCCTACATGTCCTTGCTGGAAAGGGAGCAGCTAATGTCTGCACAGCTCCCGGCTGAATGCTGCTAAAATCCCTGACATACTACCACATTACTGCATGCAGAATGCTTTCTTCCCAGCCTCTTCCCTGGTGAGAGTCAGTTGATAGAGGGCTGTGCAGTCCAAGTCCATCTCTTACGGGTTCTGCAACCTTAGGAGAATCCCTAATCCCTGCGGGTCTCCTGATACCCAAGTGTACAGAGACGGGGTTGGATGGGACATTAAGGGGTGATTCAGTCCTAAAACAAATTTTATGATTCTCTGAGTTCCAAGCAAATGTCACATGAGATGTCTAGCAGCAACAGGTATTTTCTGTGCCCAAAGCCTTTTTTTGAGGAAACGTCTGAGGAGAAAAAGGGCCTGGGTGGCCTGATGTGAACTCTGGTCTCTTACTATTCAGCATCTCTAATCTCTATGCTGCACCTCCCCCCCCCCCCCCCCCCCCTGCTGGAGGTACCCATGGAAACCCAGGGAGTTAGGCAAGAGACTTCTTAGCTACTCCATGGTCCCAGCACCTACCCTTCTCTTTGGTAATCTTCATCCAGATTTGACAAGAGCTGTGAGCCTGCTGTGGAGAGGTCAACTGCAGCCAGGGGCAATTCCCGATAGGCTAAGTTCACCAGCTGCACTGGAGCAATGCTCTTGGTTTCTTCGTCTACTTGTTGGGAGATGATCTCAACTTCGGAAATTCCTCCTTCTATGGCAGGCCTGAATTGGGGAGGAAGACAACAAGGGAGCGTCATCCCTCAAGAACAAAATACTTTTTCCATTCCTCAAGGAAAGGAGAGAAAATGCACCAGAACTATGCTGTGCTGGTGGAGTGGAAGAAACATAAGGCTGCTATTCTTCCCCGCTGGGCACCCAAGGGACTGGACTGAGGCCCTAATAGCCTCATCTCCTTCCCCATTTGGAGAAAAGTGGAAGAATGCGAAGAAGATTGCTCAGATCTGAAAATATGAGCTTTAGGGGCAGGATTCTTCATCAATGGGAGGTAAAGACCCAGATAGAAACTCTGCCAACCAGCAAAACCAAGGCTTAGACTTTTAGGATTCTCAGTTACCAGACTTTATATTGGAGTAATAGATTCTTTTAAGTTGTCTCCTGTGTTTCTTTGTAAAGGTGCTTTGGAATGTTTCTACCATCTGTACCACAATAGAGAAGAGAGGTTTTTGTTCATGACTGGATTTACTGCTGGTCGTTGGGGAGCCTGCTGCAAACCTGGAGAGACCGAGTAGGCCTTGGGAGAGTGAGGACAGGAGGGGCCAGCTATCCCTGGGTGCCACTCCCTTTCTACTTGAACTGGTCCTACTACATCTCCCTTTTTAAGGTTGAGAGTAGGAAATGGGGGTCACTTGGTCAAATGTCTGAGGCATTGTCAGTCTCCTCCTGTGTTACTATTAGGCTCACCTAGGGCACTGCACATGATGAACAACTCCATTGGCATTATGGGGTGTCTTAACCAGGAGCAATACCCTCCACCACGGGATATTTGGCAATTTGTGGAGGCATTTTTGGCTGCCACAATGACCACAGAGGTCACTATTGACATAAGTAGGAGTAGGGACATTACACATCCTGCAATGTGTCCAACAACTAAGACCTGTCCTGCTCAAATACCACCAACAACCCTGTAAAGGGATGCTGGGCTAGACCATTTTGCTTTAACTTCCTGGGGTGCCATCTTTGGTCCCTCCAACTCTTTCTTGATCCTATCTCATCCTGTAGAATCTGACGGGCTAGGTCTTGTGCCTCTGGCCAAACAATGAGGATTAGAAAGAAAAATGGTGTGAATGGAGAGGAGTAAAAATTAAATATTTGAGGGAACATTGAGAGGCCAGTTTTATTTAATATAGAGATGGCAGCCCAGTCTGCTAGACACTGTTCTTGGGCTCTGATGCCAACTTTCATGCCAACTTCTGTGGGGCTCCTCCAGGGCCTCAGTTTCTCCAACTGAAACATGAAGAGGTGAAATAGAGGCTGCCTAAGGGCCATTGCTTCTTACTGTATGATCTGACGTGGGTAAGAGAAATACAGAGCAGGTAGGAGGAGCTCTGGAGTGACAAGTCCTTACACTTGGGTGGGGAACTCTAAATTCTCAACTTTTCTTTTCCAACCAGCATTGAAATCTGATCAGTAATATACAACGGCAGCTATCCAGGAAGTTCAGAGTTGACTCTGCTAACTTCTCTTTTGCTTGAATCATCCAAGTAATTGAGAGAAAAGTGGGATTTTTATTCGAGCGCTGCAGGTTGGCTGCCTAAACTACCTGAATTCACCAAATAATTTCCAATGTCCCAATTCTCTTTTGTAGACTTTATTTAAATCTTTGCTTTTTGCTACCTGTCAAGAATAGATGATGGTACTCATCATTGTGTGACATTTACAAAATGACTCAAGATCTTTAGACAGAATAGTCATAGGATGTGAGACTTCTGTGTTTCTCAATAATTGAAATAAAAGTGTGGGTGTTTATGGGGGGAATCCTGGCTCTTCTAGATGTTTCCAAAAAAGCATATGCTGGGTCCAATTTGTTCTCTTTTCCTCTGGACTACTCAAGGAAACTATGGATTGCTGAACTGAACAAATAGAGCTTTCTGATCAATGGGGTGTTCACAGAGGGATGGGTTGAGTTTCTGAGACTAACAGGATGTGGCTCTGAGAAGCATGGACCAAGCTGCTTCTGCCTTCCTGATTTTACTGCCCTCTGTTCTCCTCTTGCATGTGGTCACAGCGGCCCAACACCATCTCTGGTCAGGTGGTCATCTCAGCAGGAGGAGACAAGTCCTCCTTTGGTGGGAGTGAAGGTCCTATAGTTCACAGCCTTAGTACTGAGACTACCCCCTGGTCTTGGCTATGAAGAACAGTGTGGTGGATGACACGTATTAATGGCTCCATTCTTCACTCCTCCATTTGCCATATGACTTTGCAGCAACTCCCATCAAAAAGAAGAGTATATTTCCCCAACCCTTGAGTCTGCTTTCAGTCATGCATCTAGTTATGGCCAATGGGATACTGGCAGACATGATACAAGCAGAGTCATGGAAAAGCACTTGTGAACTTCTGCTTCTTTTCTTGCACCTGCAGTATTGTCATTAGAAGGTGACCAGCCTAGCCTAGGGGAGAACATTGATCAGAGTCCAGTCTCACCTAGATCAGCTGACAGCCAGCGGAGCTCCACATCTAAGAGTGATCCCACCAAGATTAGCAAAGCTAGCTAGCTGGCTACAGCAGACATGTGAGGAATAAACATTTATTGCTGTATTTTACTGAGGTCCTCTGGTTGGTTGTTACATGGCATTACTGTGGCAATAGATAACAGGTTCATGCTCCAGATGACAGCAGTCAGCCCCACAGTTAGGCAGGCAGGAGCAGTGTGGTGTCACAGAAGGAGTGCTGTTCTCATCTTGGTATTTTTGCCAATGAGTTGCAAAACACAAAATAACTGACCACTTGGCTGGTGCTTGGTAAGATTAAGTGGTTGGTCCACACGGCATCTTAGGTTTTGGAAACTGAAAGCAATTCTCTCTGAAGAGTTCTGCCCTGGGTTCATAAAGCCTGCTTTTAGAAACCCTCTCATGACTTCTAAATTTCGTTGCAATTCCCATTTTATTAATTCACCTTAAGTATTTCCTAATCTTGTCTTGAGGTTTGCTTTTGAAAGGTTTCCCCATTTTCTGTGGCCTCCTGCTAAAGGAAATGTCTGTAGTGGTTGCCTGAATTAGATCCTTGTCTTCTGGGAGATTTATAGCAACAGTTTTTGATTGCAGAATTCCTCCGCTTTTTTGAACTAAAAAATAAGATGACAGTGAGGCAACTCAGAGAAAAAGTAAATTGTGTGTGTGTGTGCGCGTGTGTGTGTGTGTGTGAGGAAGATTGCCCCCAAGCTAATGTCTGTGCCAATATTTCTCTAGTTTGTATGTGGTATGCTGCCACAGGGTGGCTTGATGAGCAGTGCATAGGTCTGTGCCTAGGATCCAAACCCACGAACCCTGGGCTGCCAAAGCAGAGTGTGTGAACCTAACCATTACACCAACAGGCTGGCTCCAAAAGAGCAGATTTTAACAAGTCATTTCAATGTTGGGCTCAAGGACAAAACCACCTGGAGCTCCTCCATTTCCACAGGGTTGGAGAAGGAGCTATTGGTTGCATCTGTGATTCTGATGAACCAACTCAACATCCAGAGAGAGCAGACTCCGATGTTACTTACTGTGGATTGGTCATGTTGAAAGATGCAACCAGAGCCTTAGGTTTTCTTGGCATCTAGTGGGGCTCAGCTGTCGTGAAGCCTGCCGTCAGCATTTCCAAGTGTGTGTTCCAAGACATACAAATATGGTGCCCTGAAAACAAATAATTAAACAGTAGGAATTTATGACACACAGATGTCAAACCAAAGTCCTCCTAAGCTCATCTAGGAATCCCATAGAACTTTCTTCCATATAGCCCTTTTCTCCAAAGTAATGTTGAACAGATTCTTACAATTGCCCTTTGGGAGACAACAGTGGGCAGAATTACTCTCTTTTTTGAGATGAAAAAACAGGCCCAGAGTGACAAAGTGACTTTTCAGTGTCACACAGAGATGGCAGTAGAGCCAGATTGGACCCCAGGTTCTCTGACTTCTCATCCACAGCTCTTTCCAGTAAACAGCCGTGCCTAAGAAAACCAGGCTAACTTTATACTTCAGCTTTAGGGATCTCAAAAATCAGGTTTGTCTCAAAAATTTCAAGTGTTTTCCCACAAGTTTCTTTCTCCCATTTCTCTTTCCCTTCTGGTAGTTCTGCCCCTCTGCTTTTCCAGGCTCTCCTCTCCTCTCCTTCTCAATTTGGTCTCTCAGTGAGAGAAAGCACACCCTGGAGACAGGCTGTCTGGGATCAGAGCCCAGCCCCCACTTACTAGCCCTCTCGCCTCAGTTTCTCCTCCTGTGAAGCGGGAATAGTAATAGAGCTAACTAAATTAGTTAATTTGTGTAAAACACTTAGAATAGTGCTTGGCATGTAGTGTTGGTTTTTACTGCCATAGTTATTATTTTATAAATTTAAATTGCACAGTTTGTTGAATCTGAACACATTCCAAAGCATTTGGATGGCTGAGTGCAAGATTTCCTCTTAATAGTTGGACTAGGTAAATAGAATATACTTTTCCATAAACCAGTGCTATGATACCACCTAGAAGTATTCTGGGAGACAGAAACAATCCTCAGAAAGTACACAAAGAAATAGACATGGGTTCTGGGTGATTTTGAATAAGTTACTAGGGAGGTTACTCAAGGGGGCAATCCTTTTAAGTTGCATTCTACTGCAAACTGCTTTTCCTACAAGACATCAACACAGGCCGGCCCTGTGGCTGAGTTGTTAAGTTTGTGCACTCCACTTTGGTGGCCTGGGCTTCACTGGTTCGGATCTGGGCACCTAGCACCTCTCATTAAGCCACGCTGAGGTGGCGTCCCACATAAAAGAACTAGAATGACTTACAACTAGGATATACAACTATGTATTGGGGAGCTTTGGGGAGGAAAAAAAAAGAGGAAGATTGGCAACAGATGTTAGCTCAGGGCCAATCTTCCTCACCAACAAAAAAACCCAACCAGACGTCAACACAGGATAAACCCCCTCCCAAACCTGAAGCTCAGCTCTCAGAGGCCGTTGCTCTCAGATACAAAGGAATAGAATTGTTATATCACACAAAGGAAAAGTGGCTCCTAGGGTGAGAAGTAGCAGGGGACAGATGGTAAATTTGCAAAGTGGGGAATCTCCTTAAAGTTCTGCATAACTAAGAAAAGTGGGAGCTTAAGTTAAAGAAACTTGAGGAAATCTTGGGGAAAGTCTCAACTGAGAGCAACTGGAAATAAGAGACTTTTCTAAAATCAGAAGGGCTTTAATATAAGAGACCACTGTTTCCACACCAGATGTTTGTGGGGCAAAAAAAAGCATGGGACAAAGGGTCAGGGATGACAGCAGGGAGGATGTGGACATTTTGTCACCACACCTTGCTAAGGGTTTCACCTACCTTAGTATACCCGAGTAGAAGAGGCTAAACATTAAAATCAGAACTCTCCTTTATAGTATTTGGGATTGTGTATTAATTGTGCAGTAAACTTTATAAAGTTCTCCATTCCATAACACAGATTTAGTCAGTCTCAATCTTTTTTGTTCTCTTTATAAAGCCTCAAGCCAACAAACTCCTCCCAGTAGTAAGATTGGGCATGTGGACTGCCTAACCTCAACCAACAGTGAAATCAGGATCAAGGTACCCACAACTGGGAGACGATGTGAGCAAGACCCCCTTCCGGAATGGTGTTTTAACACACTGTATTCCCAAATGAGCACTTTACATTGCTACACAAGGTATTAGCCTTGTGGAGGATATGATAGGAAAGTCTTTGCTTTCACAGACCCTCTAGTCTGGCAGGGCAGGCAAGTTTGAAACACAAAACTCCAAAATTTTTGTGCACTCTTAGTAATGAAGAACAAGTAAAAATTGATAAACTATATTTATAAATAATAAATTTATATTTATCTATATATTTATAAATAATAAACATGAGCTACTACACTAATATAGTATGGCCAATATAAAACATATGCAAAAAATAGAAATGAAAATGATGAAAATTTTTTTTTAATTTCACTTTTTGGAAGGAAAATTTCAAATATATAGAATTGTATAATGGACTTCTAGTCACCCATCACCCAACTCTAACAGTTATCAGCTCATGAAAAGTCTTCTCTATATTCCTGTTCATTCCCCACCTAATATGATTATTTTGAAACAAATCCCAGATGTCATTTCACTCATCTGTAAATGTTTCAACATGTATCTCTAAGGATAAGAATTTCTTTAAAAGACATAACCACAAAACTATCATCTCCAAGTCAATATTTTCTTATCAAATGTCCAGGCATTGTTCACATTTCTCCATTTGTCCTATAATTTTTTTAATATTTGTTGAATCAGGAGCCAAACAAGGTCCAAACCTTATGATTGGTTAATGACTCTTTGGTTTCCTTTAATCTGTAGGTTTCCCCCTCTATCTCATTTTTTTCCATGTAATTTATTGGAAAAATGGGGTCATTTGCCCCAGAAAAGTTTCCCACAGTCTGGATTATGGTGACTGTATCCCTTTAATGTCATTTAACATGTTCCTCTGTCCTCTGTATTTCCTATAACTTTTAGTTAGTCTATAAACGTTAATCAGATTCTGGTTCAATTTTTTTTTCAAGACTGTAGGCAGTTTCATGACTTCCATTAGTAGACAGATAATGTCTTCTTGTTCCCCTTTTTGTGATATTAACATCCATTGATGATCACTTCCTAGATCCATTAATTCATTAGAGTTTGCAAAAGGGTCATATTATGATTTCGTCATTCCTTCTTCATTTATCTGCTTCTATGAAGACAAACTCTCCCTCATTAACTATTTGATTACCCTCAGATACAGTTCATATAGAAAAAGAAGAATAAATGCTTAACTTTTCCCCTTTTATTTACTGGTTTTCAAAAACAAATCGGTATCTTATCTTCCAAAATTGATCAATGAGGGTTTTTTTGTCTTTTTATTTTCCAAAGTATCATGGATTTGAACACTCACTCAGCAGGGGCTGAGTGCAGGAACAGGTTCCCTGGAAACGGGGACTGCAGTTTCCTGGAAAGGAGATGTAGAGTGGGGAAGAAATGCTTGACATCTCCAGTACAAGGGCAAGGATGAGGTAGGCAAGAGGGTAAAATCATATTTGGATGGACAGTGAGTAGGCTACTTCCATTAGATGTTTTGATCCTTAACAAGTGGCACATTTTAGAAGGTAAGATCCCTTAAGATGATGTTATTTAAAAATAATATTTTCCAAATGAAATAACCCCTGAAGCACAAGCCTAGCACGAAGCAGGTGTAGTCTAGAATTCTATAAAGGAACATCTGAAGTGCAAACTTGCTGTCTCATAAACCTGGTGAAAGCAGAAGAGAAAACCTGTTTTGGATTTACTGGGTGTGTCTGTGGTGGGTAGTAAGGCTGCTTTTTAGAGTTTAGTAAAATCCCAGTCTCTTCCACCTGTTACTCATGATCTATGTAATTACAGCATGCACTGCATGACGACATTTCACTCAATGATGGACCATATATCAAACGGTGGTCCCATAAGATTCGTAACATATAGCCTAGGTGTGTAGTGGGCTACACCATCTAGGTTTGTGTAAGTTCACTCCATGATGTTTGCACAATGACGAAATCACCTAAGGGCCTTTTGGGAAATAAACTCATAAGCTACGCTGTAGAAATGCTCAATCAGAACTCTGAAGTGGAGTTTGAGAATCTTTTTTAAGTTTCCCAGGTGTTTCTGACATGCAACTGCTCCATTTGACCCTCTATATCAGTAGTTCTCAAACTTTCCATCACACCAGAATCACCTAGAGGGTTCATGAAAACAGACTGTTGGCCCCACCCATGAAGTTTCTAATTAGTATGTCTGGGGTGGGAGCCTGAGAATTTACAATTTGAACAAAGTCCCAGGGGATACTGAGTTGCTGATCCACAGACCACACTCTGATCTTCTGAATCAGATAGTTCACTTGAGGTAAAGAAGGGATTTTTATCCCTATTTTGCAGATGAAATTAGCTGGTTGCAAAGCTACTATGGTGGAATTGTCAGCAGAACCTACCCTGGCCAGACTCAAGGAGACCAGGTGTACTAGTTACTTTATTTGCAGTTAACAGAATATCTGACCAACAGTGACTTAGGCAGGGAAGACTTTTAATTATTTTACATAACAAGAAGTTTGGAGGCAGCGGCTCAAAGATATCAACAAGGACTCACGCTCTTTTCATTCTTCCATTCCCCCATCCTCTGTGTGATGCGTTACTCAAACTTGTTGCCCTGTGGTTGCAGAATGGCTGCTGCAGCCCCAGCTGGCACATCGTCAAACTAGCTCCCAAACGAAGAAAGAATCAAATGCTTTCTCCTCATAAAACTCTAATCTTTTATTTAGCAGGCATTATCTTTCCAAGCACTCTAGCCAACATCTCCTGATGTCTCCTTGGGCAGAGCTGGGTCACATGGCTGCAAAGGAACCTATGACAATGGGCAGCTGGCCTAGGAAGTAAGGAGTGATATGAGAGCCTAGATCAGTCATGATTCATCCTTTGGGCCTCAGTATATTGTTTCCATAAACAAAGCTCAGTTCTCTTAGCAAGCAAGAAGAGAAGAGGAGCTGTTGTGTGTGTAACTAATTGTCTGCCAGTCCAGGTTTGGGGACTTCTCATATGGTTCTGAAGCTCAGCTGAAAAAATTTTTCTGGGTCTCCAAATGAGAGTGGCCAAAGCCTGGTAAGTGGTTGGCAGGAGATATGAAGAATGTGCTCTCACAAATCCACAGGGTTCTTTTATTTAGAGAGCACTGCATGCCTGTGAGGTTCAGTGTTGACATTGTAAAGCTCGCTGTAGAATTTGCTCCCAGGGAAAAGGCACTGAGCACAGGTGCCTTTTGTGGATACACACCGCCAGGAAGAGAAGGCTGTATTTCTTATGCTAGGTGAGGAAGCTGTCTGTATAACAACACATGGTCATCCTTGTTGTTACCTGGGCCCATTAATACCTTACTCCATTAACAGGTAGTTAAAATGAAGAATCATGTACCAAGCATTCTCCCACTCTAATCTCCAGTCTATTGCAAAATTCTTAACTGCTAAACGAGCGGGCAGGGAGCCCACAGTGGCTCTCTTTTCTAGGTGCAGCACAGTGTCCTGTGGATCCTTCTAACTTTATGCTGTTTGGTCCTCTTCACTTATACAGTAATGCAACCTATCAATTATTACCAGTCTTGCAGGGTCTAGGAAACACAAAACAAGATCACACAAAACTAAAACCCAGTCATCAAAAATTACCAGGCAGTCTGGGCTGGCCTGGTGCCATAGTGGTTAAGTTTGTGTGCTCTGCTTTGGCGACCAGGGGTTCACGGGTTTGGATCCTGGGCACGGACCTACACATCACTCATCAAGCCATGTTGTAGCGGTGACCCACATACAAAATAGAGGAAGACTGGCACAGATGTTAGCTCAGGGCCAATCTTCCTCACCAAAAAACCCCCCCAAAAAACAAAAACAAAAAACAATCTACCAGGTATTCTGAGAAGAGAACCAAGAGGGCCATTATCATAATACTTCCCTTTCCCTTGATATTTTCCTTCCTAGCAAACACTTCCCTAAGTTGAACATACTGTGTCCCCGCTGGGACAAAGGGTCCACTGGCTCCTCTCCCTGGCTGGCCTGGGCAGAAAGAACACCACCCAGCAGGCATTCCCCAACCCCAGCCTGAGGTCATTTTCCCTCTGGAATTCAGCAGAGCTTCTGGGGAACTCGAATATCTATGATTTTGGGAGGTACCAACAATGAGCTGGAGCTGCAGTGGCTGCCCTGTTACCCCTAGTCCCCTTATCAAGCAAATCTTAAGTGTAAATGCCACACTTTGCAAATCTCCTAAGCAATATTTTGCTTATTATAATGCTAACTAAATTATGTTAAGAACCCAGATACAATTAACTTTGCCATCAACTTCCACATGGCACCAGGCAAGTGACTCTTCTTTGGAAAATGGAGAGAAAAAGTCCTCTTTCTTCAATATCATTCATATTACATATGGAACAATATAAAAATGACCCTATTCTTGACCCTCCCTGTACCAATGCCTCCTTTGTCATTGCTACAGACTGAATGTTTGTGTCCCCCCCAAATTCATATGTTGAAATTCTACCCCACAATGTGATAGTATTAGGAGGTGGGGTCTTTGGAAGGTAATTAGGTCATGGGGGTAGAGCCCTCGTGAATGGGATTAGTACCATTATAAGAAGACACACAACAGAGATGATTTCTCTCTCAGCCATGTGAGGATACAATGAGAATACAGCTGTCTGCAAACCAGGGAGAACCCTTGCCAGATACCAGATCTGCTATTATATTCATCTTGGACTTCCTAGCCTCCAGAACTGTGAGAAATAAATGTTTGTTGTTTAAGCCACCTACCCCGTCCATGGTATTCTGTTAGAGCAGCTTGAATGGACCAAGACAATCACGTACCTTTTCATTGCCTTTCACCTCTTGCTTGGTCATATGGCCTGCTTTGTCCAAGTAGATTATAAACTGTGAGGGTTAATTTTACGTGACAACTTGACACATAAAAGGGTATTTGGTTAAATATTATTTCTGGGTGTGTCTGTGAGGGTGTTTTTGGATGAGATTTACATTTGAATTGGTAGACTGAGTAAAGTAGGTTGCCCTCTCCCATGTGGGTGGGCTTCATCCAATGTATTGAAGGCCTAATAGAATAAAAGGCTGAGTAAGAAAGCATTCTCTCTCTGCCTCACTGTCTTTGAGCTGGGACATCAGTCTTCTGCTCTCAGACTCTGACTCAGACTCAAACTTACACCATTGGCTCTCCTGGGTCTAGACTTCTAAGCTTCCATAATCGTGTTGAGTCAATTCCTTATATTAAATCTCTTTATTCACACACACACACACACATATCCCATTGGTTCTGTTTCTCTGTAGAACCCTGTATAATACATCAGCAAACATGGAAAGCACTCACATGATTAGGCTTGCCCTCTCTCTTGCACATCACCATGACAACATGCATGCCCAGGCTGGCCTGCTGGAAGATGTACAGTCACCTCAGCCAAGGTCAGCTAACAGCCAGCTGCCCCCCAGGTGTGTGAGTAAGCTCGGTCAAGACCAGAAGAACCACCCAGCTGTGCCTAGCTAAACTGCCAACCTACAGACTCATGAGATAAATAAAGTTGTTTTTTAAAAATTCATTCTTCAGTCATTTATTAGCACCTTCTATGTTCTAGGAACCATATTAAACATTGAGATTATCAAGATAAATGAGATATGGTCACAGTACTCCAGAAATTTGTGGGCTAGTGATGGAAATAGACTCATAGATAGACAGAAATTAAAACTCAGAGAGGTGGGGCTGGCCCCGTGGCCGAGTGGTTAAGTTGGTGCATTCCACTGCAGGTGGCCCAGTGTTTCATTGGTTCGAATCCTGGGCGCGGACATGGCACTGCTCATCAAACCACGCTGAAGCGGTGTCCCACATGCCACAACTAGAAGGACCCACAACGAAGAATATAATACAACTGTGTGAAGAATATAATACAACTATGTACCGGGGGAGCTTTGGGGAGAAAAAGGAAAAAAATAAAATCTTTAAAAAACAAACAAACAAACAAACTCAGAGAGGTGAGAATAATGAAACATTTCAAAGGAGTGCTTTGAAAGCTGTAAACTTCCTTATAAATATTAAGCAACCAGTGATTCCTCACACTGGCAGGCTCAATTCCCCTCTTCCTTCAGCTATCTGTTAAGGAAAGGTTTATTTTTTGTAAGCCCACCAAGTTTTTGGGTGGTTTGTTATGTGGTATTATTGTGGTAATAGATCACTGATACGTTGTAGACAGATGTCCACTGCAACTCAAAAAATAATACAGAGATGTACATTTTTAAAAAGCTAAAACCTCTCTCCAGCCTCCATTTGAACCCTCCACCTCTTGCTTGAGGTCCCTATGTTAATACCCAGGTGTAGAAATCCTTACTCAGAATTATGCAAGCATGTACTCACACGTACAGGCTAATTTTTGTGGGTTTGTGTTTGACAAAATAAAACCAACTCAGCAATCTGCTTTTCTCACTTTGCAATATATAATGGACATCCTTTCTGGTGAGTAGGTAAAGATTTACATTTTTCCTAGTTTCTTTATTTATATGCACACATGCATATATATAATTTTATATAAATTGCTTACCATAAAAGTCATGTTTTATTGGTGTCTTTTTCTTTTTGCCTACATCCCCAACATTACCTGCCTCACTGTCGGCCTCCCCTAATACACATATGCACATACACACCGATGTGAAACCTGTGCATGTCTCTCCTTACTTTTCTTTGTGATTATATAACTATATACAAGTAAACATTTCATTGTTTGTTTTATTTAAAAAACAAATTATTCATACTTATCTGCTTTTGCTTTTCGCACTCAAAAATTTCTTGTAGAAATCCCCCTCTCCCAAGTCAAGCAATAAAACTTGAACTCATTCATTAATTAATGGCTGCATAATGTCCCATGGTACGGATGTGCAATAATTTAGTTAACGATTTCACTGTTGGGGGGCAGTTTTAGGGTTTTTTTCTGGCCACACTGAAAAATGCTACAGTAAACATCCTTGTATATTTTTCATTATGTACTGCTATTTTTATTCATATGGGATAGATTCCCAGGAGTGAGATTACTGGGCTGAAGAGCATGTATTTTAAATTTTAATAGTTAAAACAAGATTGCTTCCCGAAGGATTGGAACAATTCACACTCCACAGCAAAGTATGAAAGTTTCCCTCTGAGGGGAAGAGCCTTTTTTTTTTTTAAGGAAGATTAGCCTTGAGCTAACTACTGCCAGCCCTCCTCTTTTTGCTGAGGAAGGCTGGCCCTGAGCTAACATCCGTGCCCATCTTCCTCTACTTTATATGTGGGACGCCTACCACAGCACGGTGTGCCCAGCGGTACCATGTCCGCACCCAGGATCCGAACTGGCGCACCCTGGGCTGCCGAGAAGCAGAATGTGTGCACTTAACTGCTGTGCCACCGGGCTGGCCCTGAGGGGAGAGTCTTAATCATCTGAAAGCTGTTGAAGGTGGCTGTGGACCAAATAAAGTCCACTTGCTTAATTACATCCTCTTCACCATGGCGCCCCAGAGTTAAAATCAGAAAAACAGAGGAAAAGGGTAAAACCAAAAATAGTAATGATATCCTTATACCACAAGAAAATACTTAGTCAACTTAGGAACTACCCTGTCACAGTATTTCTGTGAGTTGTTTCAGCAATAGCCAATTCCCTGAGGATCCTGTTTTCTTCCTGTGCCATAAACCCTAACTCCCCAAGCTAAACAATCACATAACCAGTTCACAGGTTCCCTCCAGTGCCCACCTCCTGCCCACCCCCCAGGACTTATAAACTGGCAAAGAGTGTAGGTAGAAATACGGCAGGCTTAAATTAGATATAGCTCCTGACCATCTAAATAAAAATAATTATCAAAGGAGAAGAATTTTAGAAAAAGTCGCTCTTTTTTTTTAATCAACTAAGTATATTAATATATAGGATAGTGCCCAAAATGAAGGTGGCACCAGAATTTCCTGTAGTCACCCCCTACAATGTTGTGCTCTCCTGTCCTCATTCCTAGGGAAGTCAGATCTCCTTTCATAGATCACAGGTCCTTGCATGATGACAAGGGTCAAAATGTTGGCCAATGTCTCATTTGAATACAATGTCCCAATATCCCTTGCATCAAGCTGGGGCTTGGTTTAAATTAGGAGTTGAGGAAAGTGCCACTCACCAATACCTCTCTTTGAAGAACCCAGGTCTGTATGGAAACCTCCCAACTCGGAGCTGTCCCTCTACATGATGCTGCCATGTAAGGATACTCTATGGAAATCTTGGATGCTGGAAAAATCTCATTTCCTTCTAAACAATATCATTTCTTCCAAAAGGGTAGAGACTGGAGGAAATGCAAGCCAAGGTGTCTACATCACTGATGGCCTTTATATTGGTCAGAACTCCTCAGGTAACAGGCATTTACGGAGAACCTAGGAAGTGCAAAGCTTGGTGCTGGGCACCAGGATGCAAATCAGTGTAAGGCAGTCCCTGCTTGCAAGCTTTCAATTTCATCAGAACAAAGGGTGCAAGGCAGTAAAATGTGAATAATGATGGAAGAGTACATGTGCTGAATGCTAGCTGAGTGGTACAGAGAGAAAGTGTGACAAGATTCAGGCAGGAGGAAGGCAGTGTGGGCTGCACAATTGAAAAGGCGGGGTTCTTCACATGGGTGTGGGAACTTGGCCTTTTCCAGGACTATTTATCTAGGCAGTGGCAGAGGTAAGAAGAGAAAATCAGCTTTCCAGCCTTGAGGCCAATGGTGTCCACCAGTGGCTCTCGCTGCAGGGGGCCAGAGAACCACCTGGAGAGCTTGCAGGCCTGACTCCAAAATGCAGATTCCTGGGCCACCCTAGAGATCCTGATCCAGGAGGCCAAGAACTGGAGTTTCCTTAAGTATCCCAGGTGACTGACCACTGGCCTAACTAACTATCCCACACATAATGGCTTTACCTTTATGTCCCTTCTTCAAGAACCACAATCAGCGTATCTAATTTCATAAACACCTCCAGGCCTCAGTTGATTCCACTCCCCTCTCCTTCTTGTGGAGAAGAACCCTCTTGTGGACCCATTGCCAATCCCAGATTGTCTGTGCTCAGAAAACCCTTCATCATCTTCAGAAGCTCCTAGCCCTGAGTCTGTTCCCCTAGCTTCAACAGTCGTTTCTTATCTGCCCTCAACCCAGAAAAAACTATAGATACTCTCATCAAGGTTTACGTTCAGGCTCAGAAAACACCATAAAACCCAACCAAGACCCAAACTGGTCAAAACACCCACCTGGGCTCTTAATGCAACACAGGCCCCACGAGACGGAGGTAGGGAAACTGGGCAAATCTCTTAGATGGAGCCCAGTTTTGCAACATGTAAATGAAGATGACATCTCACTGACCCACCTCAGGCACTGTCACAGTATGTCATTTGCTCCCGGTATGTGACCAAGGAGTATGGCATGTGAAGAATTTTTACCGTTATCACCACATGTCCTTGTCTCTAAAAAGCCATCAACACAAGGTACCCAATCAACTTAATAACAGCTTGTCAATGATAAAAACTTACATACTATCACACCGAGTCTGTGCATCAAGTATAAGACCCTGATGGGTCCAGTAACGAGAAAATGAGTCTTAGCACTGAATAAGGTGATTTTGGTGTTTTTGTTAATATTGAACATTTCAAACAAAAAAGATAAAAATGAATATAAACTGAGTATCAGGATATCTGAGGAAGAAGGGAGTCTAGAGCCACCTTACAAATGCTCCTTTCTGGTGACTGGCCAAAATGACCAAAAAGAAGCAAAGGGGATAGGAGAGAGGAAGTTCAGATGTGAAAGTAGAGAAGAGGGCGATCAAGACCACAACATCCATCAAGAGAGCAGCAACCTGAGGAGCCACAAAGAGCCAGCCCCTTCAGACCCCTGAACTTGGAGGGGTGAAGGAAGTCTCCTGGAGGCACCAAAGGAAAGATGCAGCTGCCACACTGGGGCCATTTTAATCTTCTCCAAAATCAGCAATGTCCTGAGGCTACAGCGGTGGACTAGAAAAGCAACACTGATCACAGCCTTAGCTGTCCTGTAATCTGTTCCTCTGGCCCAGCTTCTAAGTGATGTGGACCTGCTCAAGTGTACCTACAGGGGCAGGTCCAACCACAGGAGAGACTGGGACCAACCCAAAGTGGGGGACTTTCTCCCAAGTGGCTGTTCAAAGGGAAGTAGGGAGCTGTCAGGAACCAAAGGGTGATCTCTGTCCAACTTCCAATAGGACAGGATGTCCGTCCAGCTCAGGAGACAGAGACCCAGGAGAGAGCCCAGCCATAGCCTTACTCTGAGGGGTGAGGAAAAGCGAAGCTGGCTGCCAGGGCCGTGATTTCTACAAATCAAATCAAAGTCATAGACCCTAAGATGGTCCACCTCATCAGTAAGCAAAGACATAAATTCAAACCATTTTTCTCCTAGCAGACTGGGAAAAATTTATAATATCTAGTACTGATGATGGTGTGGGAAAATGGCCATTCACACACATTGTTGATAGGAATGTAAATTCTTGCAAATTTGCTGAAGGGTAATTTGACAATATTTATCAAAATTACTTTAATGTGCACACTCTTTGCCCCAGCAATTCCACTTTTAGGGGATATATTTTAAGGAAATAAGCTAATAAATGCACACATACATGCACACACATATAGAAGTTTGTTGGATCATTGTTATAATAGCACCATGCCTAGCACACAGTAGGTGCCCAACAAATATTTGTTGATGCAGGAATCAATAAAATAATAAGTTGAAAGCAATATAAATGTCTATCAATAGGAGATTGCTTAAATAAATAAAGGAACTTCTATATTATGGGGTTATTACACAGCTATTGAAAAGGATGTTGAATGATTGCCTAGAGTTGAGGGTTGGGAAGGAGGGACTGCAAAAGGATAGGAGGGAACTTTTTGGAATAATAGAAATATTCTCGATCTTGATTGTGGTGATGTTTCCAAGTGTGCATTTAAAATGGGTGCTTTTTGTTTGCAAATTACTTTCATCAATATGGATGATTTTTAAAAAATGGATGAAGATGTACTATTCTCATTAACATGGAAAGCTGTCTGCAATGTAACATTAAATTAAAAAGTAGGTTACAAAGTGACATACATATGATGATCCCACTTAGGTAATATAGAGAGAGAATATGTGTGTGACGGGATGTGGAACGGAACTTTTCCTGTTGTCCTAGAATCTAGCAGATGCCCTAACATCAAGGACAGAGATGGTAAGTGCTCACATTTTCTAAAGAGAGATGCCAGACCATCTATTTGGAACATACTAACAGATGGTCAAGCTGGTCCAGTAACTACTACTCTCAACAGCTTGTAGGCGAGAAGGCTTGAGAAACCCATACCAGACTCCCAGGCTGGCTGAGGTGGTGGGAAATGGCTGGGTAAGGACAGGAGGGCAGTGGTGGGAGCAGACTGACCTTAACCACCAGGCTGAGCAAGAATATGGCACCAGTCAAGGTTCTTAGTGAAAATTAAACTCAACAGTTTAAGCAGAGTATGAATTTTTAAGGAAACTGAAAGCTGGTGCACCAGAGTCATGCACAGAAACTCTATGGTCAAGAACACTAACCAGGGGCTGGCCCGTGGTGTAGTCATTAAGTTTGGCATGCTCTGCTTTGGCAGCCCAGGTTGCAGGTTTGAATCCTGGGTGCAGACCTATATCACTTGTTCAGCCATGCTGTGGCGGCTACCCACATACAAAGTGGAGGAAGACTGACAGAGATATTACGTCAGGGCTAATCTTCCTCAAGCAAAAAAAGAGGAAGATTGACAACAGATATTAGCTCAGAGTTAATCTTCCTCAGCAAAAGAAAAAAGAACACTAACCAGATCCTGGTGCTGCAGCAAAACCATCACTGATGCCACTGTACCACACTAACATCCTCTCCTTCTGCCTTCCAAATCCTGGGTCCCACAGCTCCATCTGATTGACAGAGATAGGTCACACAGCTGCACCCTGTCTGTAAGAGAGGCTGCTACCTTGGACGGTGAGTAAACTCAACACGGGAATTTCCCCAAATCTAGAAAGGCCATTCAAAGGATGAGGGATGATGAAAAAAAAAAAAAAAAAGTGCCCTCTATAGCTATGGATTTCCTATGGGCATCTTGACAGGACTCCATCCAAGAAGGCTGCCTCATAGGCCAGGGAGGTCCCAGGGGCATTGTGCCAAAAGCAGGAACTGAAGGTAGCCCTCCGAAGTTAGGCAGAGTGTCCAATGGAATGCTGCATGCAAGCCCCACCCCTACCCTCAGAGGGGTTGGGAGTGGGCAGAACACAGGAGGTGGATTTCTAAGGAACTTACAAAAGCATTCCTGGAGCAGGCAGAGTGAGTAGAGGGAATTGGGGGTGTAGGGAGGAGCAGAAGAGCTGGTCTGCAGGTCAGGCTGTGTTGACAGAATGAGAGATTGAAGTTCTGATTTAGATGGGATATTTTAACACCTAAAAATAAGCCTGTCCTAAATCATGAAAATGACTAGAAAAGCTAAGGAACCTTCCCACATTTACATCAGGTGATGGGAAGGGAGAGACAACAGAACATGATGGAAGGAGGCATAACTTGATTGTTCCCTATTAGCTTCCGTTCATCTAGAAAGTCCAGATGGTTATATCCAAAATCATTAACAGCAGTTATATGCAGGGAGGTAGGGACGTCGTATTCTTGAGGAGATGTCTCATTTTTCAGTACTTTTGTTCATAAGCATGTTTTATTTTTTAAAAAAAGACAAGAATAATCTAGATATGATGAACCTTGAAAACATTGTGGTAAGTGAAAGAAGCCAGACACAAAAGGCCACATATTGTATGATTCCATGTATATGAAATATCCAGAATAGATAAATTTCCAGAGACAGAAAGCAGATTATTGGTTGCCAGGTGGTTGCCCATCTCTATTGTATCTCTCTCAGGGCATGAATCACTTTTCTATCTTGTGTTACCATCTACTCCAGACTATAAGCTCCTTAAGGTCAGGGTGCATATCAGCAAATTAAAAGAAAAATCTCTCAGGCACATTACTATGTGCCAGATTTAGTTTAGCAGCTTTTCTAAAGACAGAAAAATAATGCAAGGCCCTTGGATGGCCCCATGAGTGTAGTTCTTGCATTCAAAAAGTATTCTTCAATAATCCATCAAACTCGAGGACAGTTGTCAGCAAGTCAATGGTGTTCTGGGGGCAACTTGTGAAGGTACCATCAGCAATGAACGTACAAGGTCATCTTGATGCCTAAGGAGAAACATGGCTGCGCAATTATCCAGCAACTGATCTTACCTTGGAATTGAGTAGCACATTAAAAAAAAGTTAATAGACTTTATTTTTTAGAGTTTTGGGTTTACCAAAAAACTGGGGAGATTGTACAGAGTGTTCCCATGTAACCTCCACTGCCATAGTTTCCCCTATTATTAACTTTTTACATTAATGTAGTATATTTGTTATAATTGATGAACCAATCTTGATACTTTATTAACTAGAGCCTATAGTGTACATTAGGGTTCACTCTTTGTGTTGTACATTCTCTGGGTTTCGACAGATTCATGTCATGTGTCCACCATGACAGTATCATACAGAACAGTTTCACTACCCTAAAAATCCTCTGTGCTCTGACTACTCTTCCCTCCTTCCCTCCCCCCAAATATCTGACAGCTACTGATCTTTTTATGGTGTCTATTTTGCCTCTTCCAGAATGTCATATAGGTGGAATCATACAGTACATACCCTTTTCAGACTGGCTTCTTTCACTTAGTAATATGCACTTAAGGTTCCTCCAGGTCTTTTTGTGGCTTGATAGCTCATGTCCTTTTATTGCTGTCTGGATTGTACCAAGTTTGTTTATGCATTCACCTATTAAGGACATCTTAGTTTCTTCTAGTTTTTGGCAATTATGAATAAAACTGCTGTAAATATTTGTGTGCAGGTTTTTGTGTGAACATAGTTTTCAACTCCTTTGGGTAAATATCTAGAAGTGCGATTGCTGGAGCATGTGGTAAGAGTATGTTTAGTTTTGTGAGAAACTGCCAGACTGTCTTCCTAAGTGGTCGTTCCACGTTGCATACCTGCCAGCAATGCATGAGAGCTCTTGTTTCTCTACATCCTCACCAGCGTTTGGTGTTGTATGTGTTCTGGGATTTTAACCATTTGAATAGGTGTGTAGTTGTATTTCATTTTTTAATTTGCAATTCTTTTATGACATATGATGTGAAGCATCTTTTCATATGCTTATTTGACATCTGTATATCTTCTTTGGTGAGCTATCTGTTCAGATCTTTTGCACACTTTTTAATTGAGTTGTTTTCCTATTATTGAGTTCTAAGAGTTCTTTGTTAGTTTGGACCAAGTCCTTTGTCAGATACGCGTTTTTTGCAAATGTTTTCTCCCAGTTTGTGGCTTGTCTTTTCATTACATATTATTTTTTCACCTTTGGCAAAATAAGCACGACAGCAGACAGCCAGCCTGGGGCCATCTTTGACCTCCAGCATTTATTGGGCAACTCCGCTTAGTAGTCTAGGTCTATGGGCCTATGCTTAATCTATGCGTGCACTAAACAGAACTTTAGTCACTGGCATCAAAAAAAAATTGATTTTTAGGTCAAATAGAAAAATCTGCCATTGCCACTTCTGAAGTATGCCAGGAGGAGTATAATCATTACTAAGAATGTGGAGTCTTTTAATATGCTTAATTATTACTGCTGCATCTTTTTTGACCTTCATTTGTGCATTTATTCAACAAATGTTAGAGTCCTTGGAGGAACTCTGTGCTGGGCCTGGCTCCTTGCTTGCAAAGCAGCCACAATGCCTCTGCCACATGCCCTGGGCATAAAGAGGTGAGCCTGCAGCCTTCTCTCCCAATCCATGGACTGAACAACTCAGTATGACCCTCTGGACTCTGCCAACTCCCACACTTCATGTTTCCCACATCCATCCTCACCTTGCCCTTCAGGTCTGGTACTTGGTGAGGGCTTCCTAGTTCCAACCTGGGGTCTGCCCCACTGTGCCTTTGATCCCAGGAGCACTTGGCGTAAAGACCCTCCCAGTTGGCCAAGCCCCAGGGAAATGTGCTTTCCACAACTCATGTGGCTCTCAAGTGGGACTCTAAGGGAGATACTTAGAAGAATAAGATATAACCCTGCGTCCAACAGTCTAGTTGGAAAAACAGGATATTAACATAAAGCAGCCTGTGATAAGTGCCAAAGAATTCTGCAGATGGTAAATACAGTTGGTAAGTACAGTTAATATTTAGGAAACTTGCACTGTGACTTTAATGAAGCCCTCCCCTCTTAGTTTCCTCACCTATAACAAAAGGCCGACAGATGGATTAGATCCTGTAGCAGCACTGGCATCACCTGAGAGCTTGTTAGAAATGCAGATTCTCATCCCATCCCAGACCTAATGAATCAGAAATGTGTATCTTAACAAGATTCCCAGGAGACTTGCAAGACATTACAGTTTGAAAAGCACTGGATGCCTGATCTTTAAATTCCCTTTCAGTTCTAAGCTTCTACGCTCTGTGACATTTCTTATGACCCTGTCAGGAGGGAGGCTGCTAGGAGTTCCCTGGAAGATATGACTGGCTTGGCCCAATGAGAACCTGAGGGTGCCTCAGCAACCAGGCTCCAGTGCCAGGCACCCAGGCACAGCAGGCTGCCACCGGCTGCCGGTCAGTGTGACCCTCCTGGAGATTCGTGCTGCCCTCCTGCCAGGGAAACAGCTCAAGTTGTCACGACGGAGCACAACCTGAGATGGAAGCCGGGGGTGGTGCCCACATGTGGTGAGCTTTGCCCTTTATTCAGCTTCACCTGGAGACCTGGGCTCCCAATCACGGAGCAAGCTCAGCTTCTCTGCCTGCTCTTTGGGCTGCTGGGTAGGCAGCGTAAGCAGAAAGAAGGGAGTTCGCAAGGAAGATTTATGGCAAGTTCTGAGGCTGTGGACACTGGGAAGAGAGTGCCTGCTAAAATCTGCCACCACAAATACAAAGAAAGCTTCAGATGTCAAATTCCCATGGTTTCTTGGGGCTGGTGAGGATGACAGAAGGACATGGATTAAGAGCAGTGCAGTGGGAAGGAGCAATGTGGTTCTAGGCCCCAGCTTGCCTCTTTTGAGTGATTTAGACAAGTTTCCTCCCATTTCTGGACCTCAACCTGCACATCTGTAAAGTGAGACCAGATTCACTCATCAAATATTTGCACTCCTAGGATGAGCCTAGCACGGGCTGGGTGCTGAGAACACAAGCGATATTTATGGAATTGACAGTTTGGAAAATTTTCTGAAGAACCTTCCAGCTCAAATATTCTATTTTAAGGACAGGGTTTAGACTCAGACCTGGGTTCAAATTTGAGCTTTATAACATACTAGCTGGATGCTCACATCCAGCTGGATGCAACCTCTTAAATCTCAGCTTTCTCAACTAGAAAATGGGGATAACAGTTACTCTTTCCTAAGGTTGCTGTAAAGATTACAGAGTAGGTGTGAAGCGCTCCATGAGGAGTACTCAAGGCCGTCACTGACCAGGCACTTAGCACATGCCCTATAGGAGCTCCACACTCTAGTGCGGGAGCCACTAGCCATATGTGGTCCATAAAATATATGGTCCATAAAATATACACTGGACATTGAAGACTTACTATGAATAAAGTAATTTTTATACTGATTGCATGATGAAATGATAATATTCTGGATATATGGGTTAAATAAAATATATCAAAATTAATTTCCCCCGTTTTTTACTTTTTTTAATGTGCTACAAAAAAATTTTGAATTGCATATGTGATTTATATTTCTCTTGGACAGCGCTGGTCTCCAAGAGACAAAAGCATACTTGCTGTCCTTGCTAGTTTACATTGCAGTTGGGAAGATCATATCCACTCATGTATTCATACCCAAGAGAATGCCACGGTGGCTCCCAGGAAGTGGAAAGGAAGGGGGAAATCAGGTGGGTTGGGGTGGTTATGGAGAGCTTCAAGGAGGCGGTCAGTTGTGAGTATGGTGTGGGTGGACAGATGCATTCCCAGTGGGATGAACCAGACTGTGAGCTTCTTCAGGGAAGGGCCTATTATTCTCCCTCCGGGCCATGGATATGGCAGCTACTTGATGACTATTCATTCTTTGCATGAGTTGGGGGTCCGGGGGGCAGAAGGGGAATACAGGAACAATGGAGAAGGAGAGTGAATACGGTGCGCTTATTTGTGAAGAGGCTGGTCCCACTGAACTGAGGGGCTGTGCACCTGAGAACAAGGAGGAGAGAGGTTGGCTAGACAGGGTGGCAGCTTAGCACTGATACAGTAGATGGTGAGGCCATCTTTGATCTTTCCTGGGTATCCAGGACTCATGCTCCCATGTGCAATCTTTCCCTAGTCACAGTGCGACTGTAATAAGACTGGAAACTAACAAATATGCCAGAACTTGTGCATACAAGGGAGCATTGTTCTGTAATGTAGGGACTTCTGCAGGCCTAAAGACTTATTCTAGCACATGCATTTCTCTCTCATCCATTCAAACATTTTCTGAGTCTCTACCTGGTACCCAGATCCCACACCAGGTATGGGTGCTATAGAGATAATTGAGACACCATCCCTGCCATCTCCTTGAGCAGGGGTTGGCAACTACAGCCCACAGGCCAAATCCAGCCCACTGCCTATTTTCGTAAACAGCATTTTATTAGAAGACAGCCACACCCATTCTTTTATGTATTGTCTGGCTGCTTTTGTGCTACAATGGCAGACTGAATAGTGTGACAGAGACTGTATGGCCTACAAAGCTTAAAATATTCACTATCTGGCCCTTTAAAGAAAATGTTTGCTGACCCCTGCCTTAGAGCAATAGACATGTAAGCAAACAATGACATTGTGAGGTGATCAGAGTTCCAAGAGAGGGATGGGCACCAGTGGGAAGGAAGCGGGGGAAGTGTCAGAGGAGGTAATGCCCTAACTGTGCCTTGTTGGGAAGACAAGGGGTTAGGGAAGTGGAAAGGACCCACCTATAAGAAAAAACTCCATATGTGAATACACAGAGACAAAACAGTAAATTCTGGAAGATGGCTCTGGAAGGAACACAAACTTCAAGCAGGCCCTTGGTGCAGCCCACCAATCCCACTTCTATCCCCTAATCCCACACTCTCCCTCTTTCCTGATGACTTCTTGATGCCTTCTCCTCTCTCATCACACCTCTACAGCCTCTGTTCACACTCAGCTGATGACTTCCTTCTTATTGCTCTGGGGAAATTAAGGCAATTACAAGAGAACCTCCACATGCTGCCACCACCACGGCCTCCCTCTTATCTGTAGCCTTGCCATCGACTCTGTAGTCCCTCCACTCTACAGATGAATTGTCCATATCCCAACCAAGGACTGCCTACTGCTTGGAGATTAGATCCCTCCGTTCTTCCCTACTCAAGGACATAGTTCTTTCAATTATCCCTCATCAAGCCTGCATCATCAATTTCTCCCTCTCCATTAGCTCAATCTCAAGTGATTCAAACATGTTATATTACTACTCCCATCATGAAAACATCCCTTAACATCACAAGCCCCTCCAGCATCACTCTATTTCTCTGTTCCTTCACAGCACATTCATTTGAAAAGGTGCATACACGTGTTGCCTCCAATTCCTTTCTTCCCATTCTCTCTTGAATCTACTACTTCACTCAAGCTTTTGCCTCCATTCCTCAAAACTGTTCTCATTGTGGTCACCAATGACCTACTTATTGGTAATCTGCTCATCAATTATTGATCCTCAGTCTACCCAGCCTAACAGCAGCATTTGACCTGGTGAATCATTCCCCCCTCTTCAATACACTTTCTTTACTGGCATGCAGAAATCTACTCTCTCCTAGATTTTCAGACAGTGCAGATCTATTTGCTGATGACTCCCAAATATACATCTTTACCCTCAACTGCTCCCCTTAATTCCAGACTCATGGGTCCAACTGCCCACCAGACATCTCCACCTAGATGTCTTGCCTGCTCCATGACAGCCTTTCCCATCTTTGTAAATGACAACTTCATCCTTCCACTTGCTCAGGCCAAAAAGCCTTGGAGTCATCCTTGACTCTTCCCTTTCATGCCCCACATCCAATCTGTCAGCAAATCTGTCAGTTCTACCTTCAAAATAAATTCCCAATCGTCTCACCAGCTCTCCCGCTCTGGTCCAAGTCCCTGGTCATCTCTCAGATGGATTACTGCAATAGACAACTAACCTGTCTCCCTGCTTCCACCTTCGCCTGCCCTCTATACAGCAGAAATCCTTTTAAAACCTAGGTCAGATATGTCAATCCCTTGCTTACCACCTCCCAGTGGCTTCCTGTCCTGGCCTCAAGCTTATGATGGCCTTCAAGGTTCCAGACTCTGCCTCTCCTGCTGCCTCTCCAACTCCCACCTCTCTCTGTGCTTACCTTTCCAGCAACACTGACTTTGTTTTTCAAACAAGCCAAGCACACTCCCGCCTCCGGGCCTCTTCTCTGCCTGCAATGTTCTCCCCTCAGATGTCCCACAGCTTGTACCCTCACCTCCTTAAGGTCTTTGCTCAAATGTCACCTTATTAGCAAGGTCTTCCCTGACTATCTTCATTCAAATAGCATGCTCTCCCCACATTTCCTATCTCCTTTATCTGCTTTATTTTTATTCACAGCATGTCTCATCATCTGCATAATATATAATTATTTATTTATTATTTCCACTACTAAGAGTGTAAGCTCCTTGTGAGCAGGGGTTTTGTATCTTTCTTGTTTACCACTGTATCCACAGCACCCAGAACAATAAGTCCTCACGTAATATTTGATGAATGCATGAAGTATAAGTGGAGAAGAGTATAGGAAGGTGGAGAGGCTAGAGCAGTAGATGGCTCGTGAAGAGACTGGAGGACACAATGCTAGGGACCTGGACGTGAATGGCGAGTCACTGCAGGTTGCCCAATTACCTTACCCCTTCACCCAGGTGGCTTATTTATCCTCCTGGTACTGCTCCCAGAACTGCTGACCTCCCACAAGCCTCCATCTTTATGCAGTGGAAGCCACACCCCTCCTTCCAGTTGAAGAACCTGGCTTTCTTTACCATCTGAATAGCTGGAGTGGTTCCTGAGTGCCTCATCCAATGGAAGGCAGTCTCCGAAGCATAGTGATCTGCTCCTGCCCGCCCCCCTACCTCCAACTGGAGTGGGGAGCTGGTCAGGGACAGGGAGGTTACCTGCCTTCAGGGTACCCTCCCTCTGTTCTGGCTGTCAGAGGCAAGTGGAGTCTGTGGGTGCCATAGGGATGAGGAGAGGGCTATCTCCTCAATGTGAGTCTGAGGCTGAATTCCCAGAAGCAGCAGAATCTGCCTTTTCTGGGTTCTGATGAGACATTCTGCAGTTGTGGTGTTAGGGCATTTTCATACTTGAAGAGCCTTTGGACATCATCCAGGGATTGGTCCAATCATCTCACTTCACAGGTAAAGAAACCGAGGCCCAGAGAGGGGCAGTGACCTGCCCAAAGACACTCAATGAGTTAGTGCCTGAGCCAGGACTGGAATCTGGGTCTGCCTCCTGCATCTCTTCACAACATGGGGCTTCCTGGATAATAGCATCCTGTGGGTCCACTTCCTTTGGCCCCTCTTTCAGACCAGGCCGGGCGGTTTCAACAAAATGCTGATTCCTGAGTCTAGGACAGGCTGTCCTGTCACAGCCCGGGTAAGAAGTTTCCTCCTTTGGGCCTTAATCTCTGTGCCTGTACATAAGAGTTTCACCTTGATCCCTACATAGATGATGGAAATTAGAGGACAACTGTAATTGTAATGGCAACTCTGAAACACTTTTACACCAGGTACTTCAATTACTCGGCATCCCTCAGCAAAATGGTTTGCTAAGTCCCAGCTCTGTCACTGACCAGCTATGTTATCCTGGGAAAGTCACTAATCTATCCATCTACCCACCCATCCATCATTCACCAACATCCAAAAGAATTTGTGCTAGCTTATGATATTACATACAAAGTATGACCATTAAAAGACAAATAAAAGCTCAAAACCATGTTCAGGTAGAAATATAGAGAGATTATAGGGGCAAAAAACAACCCCAAGCTAAGCATTGAACATGTATTGCTTTGGAAATTTAAAAAAAACTTAAGGACCTAAGCTGATATAGCTATTGCAATTTAGTTGTAGGCTTTCAAGTCCTTTCTGCTCCCTGGCCTCAGTTTCCTCATCTGTAAAATCATGGGGTTGAACTTAATGATCTAAGATCTATTGCAGCATTGTTAGATTCTGTGATTCTGTCGCAATAGCGGAATGGGGCAGAGTGTCCACTCTGAACTTCTCTTTCTTCCCATCCCCTTCTTCCCTAGTGGCAGCACAACAATTGACACACATACATACTTAAGCCGTTCCCTGAATTGAAGGGAATGAAATGAAGGGAATGAAGGGAACTTGTTTTTCCAAGTTCCCTGAATTGAAGGGAACGAACACAGCCCGGCAGTAGCAGAAGCCACTCATCCAATTCATTCAACATTTACTGAGCTCATACCATAGGTAGGGCACAGTGCCAAGGCTATGGAGCTAAGCCAGATAAATCTGACAAAGATGCTATCCTCAAGGCATTTTCAAAGGCAACTGTAGTAAAGTCAGAAGCAGTGGGTTCTAAAGAGGGCAGAGATAAAGCCCTATGGAAGCCCAGACGATGGAGAGGCCATTTTTAACTGAAGGAATTTGGGAAGCTCTTGATGGAAATTGTTCAATAAGGCCTTGAAGGAGGGGCAGGATTTCTAAATCATGAAAGTAATCCATACACACAGTAATAACAATTCAAATGGTTCAGAAGTATACAAAACGACAGAAAGTAAAAGTTTTCCTCAGCCTCCCACCCCTAGTCCTAACCTGCAGAGGCAACTACCTCAGGTTACTTTAAAAAATACACTCAGAGATCTTGTTTGCGGCATCAACTTGGGCCAGTATCTCCTGCCCCTCCAGGATGTGTAATGAGGTCTTTGGCACTTGGGCACTTCTCTCTGTCTCTCCTGAGGAGACAAGACAGTGGGGCATAGATGTAGGCTCTGGAGCCAGACAACAGCGGTGCCAGTCTAGATGCTTCCATTTTCTAACTACATGACCCTGGGCAGATTACTTCTCTGTACTTCAGTTTCCTTATCTGGAAAATGGGTACAAAAACAGCATCTAACTCACAGCATTGTTATGAGTGCAATAACATAAAAGGCTTAGAATAGTGACTGGGACTTAGTGGAGATCCAATGAATGTTAATGTTCTCCTCAACATTCCAAGTTCGATTAGCTGTACCAATACTTTTTTACTATACAATACTTTTTTATGTCAAGGTTTAAACCATTTAGATTCTGTTCTGAAACTATATGAAGTTTTGTACACTTTGCAAATTGCTCATACAGTGAATCTAAAACTTGAAAACCTATAAGTAACATTTATATTATGATCATATTCACTGCAGAATCAGGTAGTATGATTAATTTATGACAGAAAGGGGATATAATACTATTTCACTAAACCTATGTTACTGGACAGAAAAGTTCAAGTATATAGTTTTCATGCCATATTTTAGTTTGCTACATGTTTTGTCCATGACTCCTTCCATAGATTTTTCTTTATCCTTCTGAGGTTTCTCATTGCCTTTTTTCTTATAGAAATTAGAAATATGTGTTTTTATTTTATGGTAAGATCATCAAAATTCCTAATTTTCCTGTTAAATGGTCAATTATGGACACATTACTCTATGGACCTGCTGCACAACTGTCATCCTGGCTTGTCTCCATTTTTTCCTCAGATCCTAAGTCTTCTTCTTTGTTGGATTCTTTTTATCTTTGTTGGAGTACATACTCAAGTAATTTTCCTCAGTAAAATTGCGTGGAAAAGAAATTTTCTGAGTCTCTGTATGTCTGAACATGACATTATTTTACTTTATGCTCTCATTTTTCTCCTCCTACTTCTACACTATGGATTCCACCCCTGCCCTCCAATAAAATGATCTTGATATGTTAACCAGTGATCTCCTAATTGCCAAACCCAATGGACACTTTGAGTTCTACAACTTTCTGTAGAATTTGACATTGTTGATGACCCTCTGATTCTTAAAACTTTCCATTCTCTTGGTTTTTGGGACATGTACATTCTTTGGTCTTTTATTTCTCTTTTTTATTCCCTTTGAAGTTTTTCCTTCTCTTCAAAACCCTTCACAACTGATATTCTTCAATGTGCCATCTCTGTCCACTGATGGTCTTTCTCTACACGGGCTTTCTGAAATAGCTCATCTAGCCCTAGGGCTGCTGCCACCATCTATGTGTTGAAACAGAGCTCTAATTAAAGGTTGCGTAAGAATTTTAAAATTAGTATGTCCAAATCTTAATTCATTATCTTACCTCCATCCAAGGGCTATTTCCACTCTTGTAGTTTTAATTTTGGAGTCACCATCCACCCAAGTCTCCCTATTTAAGAACTACGGAGTCATCCTCAACCTTTCCCTGTTTCATATCTCCCAACCAGTTGCCAAATCTCTCAAGTCTACATCAGAAATGTCTCTGAACCTTCATCATCTTCTCTATTCTCACAGCTACCTTAATTCAAACCCTCCTTATTTCTCACTTAGATTATGCAAACAGCCTCCTAATTGGTCCCTCTGCCCCCAGCCTCTCCCTCTCCAGGGTTCTGTTTTTAGCTTTTGTATCTGCTTACTCCATAAACTCTCCTGTTCATGATGATTTCAATGATGCCTACCTCACATCCTTGTCTCCAGCCCTGGACACTTCCCAGGCTTCAGATCCACATTTTGTTCTGCCCATAGGATATGTAGACACCCAGAGGAATAACAACCTCACATTTCTGAAATTCAGCTCATCTCCTGCCACCAAAAATCTCCCCCTAAAGTCTGCTTCTCAATTTTCACAAACTTTACCTACATTACCAAAGGGTATAACCCAAAGTTTTCTTAACCCTTTCCTCTTATCACTTTTTGTGATAGTGATAGTCTCGCCAATTCCATCACCTCAATAATTCAGAAATTCATCCCCTCTTTTTCCAACCCCACTGGCACTGCTTAAATCCTGGCCCTAAAATTTCTCAGCTGCATTACTACAACCTCTCCTAGTCAAGTTTCAATCCTCTCTCCCAGAATTCTCCACACTTCTTCCAAAGAATTCTTTTTTCTCTAGTATTAAAAAAAAAGATGCATAATTTACATACAATAAAACACACATTATAAGTGTACAGTTTGATGGCTTTGAACAGAACCACCACCCCAATCAAGATAGAGAACATTTTTTTTCCTTTTTTTTTTTCCATCGCCCCAGAAAGTTCCCTCGTGACTCTTTGTACTCAAGCCCCTGACACCCAGAGGCAACAGCTATCCTGATTTGTATTACCATAGATTAGTTTTGCCTGTTCTTGAACTATATATAAATGAAGTCACATGATACGCATTATTTTGTGTCTGGATTCTTTAGCTCAACATAACTAGATCTATGAGATTCATCTAGGTTTTTGCATTTATCAGTAGTTTTCTCCCTTACAATGCTGAGTAGTATCCAATTGTATGGAAATACCACAATTTATTTTTCTATTCACCTGTTGATGGAAAATTGAGTTGTTTCCAGTTTTGGGTCTTATGAAAAAGCTGTCATGAACATTTTTGTATAAGTCTTTTTTGGACATATATTTTCAATCTTAGGTAAATATCTAGGAGTAGAATTGCCAGTTCGTGGGATAGGTGTATGTTTAACTTTATTAAAAACTGTCAGACAGATTTCCAAAGTGGTTATACTATTTTATAATCCCACCAGCCATGTACAAGAGTTCCAGTTGCCAAAAGAAGTCTTTTTAAATGCAAATCTGTCATAATATTTTTCTACTTAAAACTCATCTCTGGCTCTTTCCAGATATGTTCCAATTCCACAAGAAAAGGCAAGGCCCTCCATTATCTGTGTTCCAATTGTCCAGACTCATCTCTCGCTATTTCTCCACACCCTCCCTTCACTCTAGTCATACCAACCCTCACTCAGTTCGCTCAACTCCTGATGTTCTTTCATATCTTTGTATAAGCCCTTCCCTCTGCCAGAATGCCATTTTCTTTCTCATTTGCATTGCTAATGCCTACTCATCTTTTCAGAAGTGTTTGCTGATTACTTCACACCTGCACCCACATCCCTATGCGTTAATTGCTGCTATTCTGTCCTCCCTTTACAGTGTATGACTCCATTATAATACTCTGCTCAAAGCATTAGAATACATTATCTTGTTCTCGCCTCCTGACTGGCTCCTGCAAGACACTCTCACTCCCTCCCTTCTTTCTACCACTGTTTAAAGATAGCCTACCACCAGATAGACACTATGCTGAGAGCTGTGCATACAGTGATGAGTAAAAACAGTTGTGGTCCCTGCTCCCATAGAGCTTACAGTAGAGTGGAAAAGTCAAGTAATTACCCTCATAAATGCAGAATTAGAAAGTGAGTTCAGTGTTCTGAACAAAGGGAGTGATGAGTCTACAAATAAGTAAAAGAGGAATCTGTCCTAAATGGGGTAAAGGAGAGAGCATGGAAGGTTTCCTTGAGGAAATAATACTTGAACTGGGATCTGAAGGAGACATAGGAGTTAATTAGGTGAAATGTGTTCCCTCCTTATGGTGGGAGAGAACTTGGGACTGTTCAAGAAAATGAAATTAAGCTAGTGAAGCTGGAGAACAGAGGATCGGCCCCAAGTGACGGAAGAGAGTTGGGTAAGGGCCAGACCAGAAGTTGCTAAAGATTTTGTCACTATCTTGCTTGAGACAGAGGAGGAGGAGAACTGGTAGTATCATCTCTGCCAATAAGCCTGATGGTGCTCCATTATCCGCCATGGTACCCAGCACACGGTCATGCATAATAGGCATTTGTTGAATTAATAAATTTTAGAAGTGTTCAAGAAGTTTGACAGCTAAGGGAAAGACAGACTATGTGTATCCTGAGTGGGCTTCAGGGTTGAGGGAAAAATGTCTTTAAGAAAAGGCACAATTTGAGTTGAGGGAATAGAGCCACAGAGATCAAGAACTGAAATATGTAAATAGAGTTCTGGCATAGGTAGCAAGTGATGGAACCAAGAATACGAAGATTATTAGTTTTGAAAAAGAAGAATAATTCTTCCTTTGAGGTAAGAGAAAAGAGCAGGAAAATGGGGTAAGCTCTAGAGAAAAAAAACAAACTGTTGGGAGAGACATTATTACAGTCACATGGTTCAGGGGACATTTTCTGAATCTACATGGTGCTATCAGACTTTATCAGCTGTGCCATGGATTCTGCCCATAATCATAGCGGGCAGATTTATGGAGTAGCGACCGTGCAACTGGCATGGTGCTGGAAGTTTCCACATAAATTACCCATCTTACTAAATTTTCACAATAATTTTTCAAAGTATATAGTTTTAGGCTCAATTTACAGATATTTTACAATTTACAGAACTTGGTCCAGCGGGGTTAAGAACCTAGCCCAAGTCTACACTGTCAGTGAGAGGCTGACCTAGAATTGGAACCAAAGTCCATCTGACTCTACCACAAGAAGCCAAGGCAACTTGGGAAACCTGGTCATTCGGTGCCCATCTCACAGATGTTTTCCACCAATATGGCTGGAACATCATCTTTAGTGAGCCTAGGCACAGTGCAAAGTGGTACAGGCAGTTTTTGCCTACACAGTAGGTTTAATTTGTATGATGTATCCCCCAGGGTCTCCTATGAGTAAATGAGGAATAAGAAGGTAGCTTGGGAACCTAGAATGTAATACTCTGCAACAGAATACATTATCTTCTTATTGAGATGGGAAGGATCAGAAAGAAACCAACACAAGTGCCTCACAGGTCAATCTAACTAAAAGTGAGATTAATGACTTGTCCATAGTCAATGGCGTGGAAGAAGAGTACTATGGAGACCTACTCTCCTGTGACCTTTTGAGCTCAGTGCACAAATGCCAAGACGGCAATAACTTGGGAGGTAACTAGGGTGATTATGTGTGGAGCAGCCCTTTGAAGAGAAACCTATTCCAACAAGAGAAAAGGAGTCTTTGGAATAATCACCAGTGTCCATGAAAAACTACAAAGCTGTGAAGGCCCTGGTCCAGGACACAGGTGGCCACACCAGCAGAGGACATCAGGTGATGTGGGAATCAGCATCTTATATAGAGAACAGTACTGCTGGGGTGATCTCATTTACAGGAGGGCAGGAGAGCCAACGGGCAGGTAGTTTTTCTCAGTTTGGAATGAAATTTAATAGACCTTTAGGAATCTTAACAGGAGACATCATTGTGTATCACTGCTGCCACCAGATAGGGTGGCCTCTTGATTATTATCAAACTTCTTTATGCTATCTTAGAGCTCTTGTACTTACAAAATGGGGCCTACTTAGTCTGTGCTGTAGTTGACTCATACTGATTTAGCATAATTCCAAGACTCACTCCCAACTTAGCATCTTTTCCAACTTTAGGAGATGTAGTAGACTGAACAGTGTTCCCCACCCCCCTACCCCCAAATTCATGTCCACTCGGAACCTCAGAACATGACTTTATTTAGAAATAGGTCTTTGTAATTAGTTAAGATGGGGTCATACTGGATTAGGGTGGGCTCTAAATCCAACGACAAGTGTCCTTATAACAGACAGAAAAGGAGAAGATATAGAGGAGAAGGCCATGTGAAGACAGAGGCAGAGACTGGAGTGATGCTGCCACAAGCCAAGGAATGCTTAGGGCCACCAGAAGAGGCAAGGAAGGATTCTCCTCTAGAGCCTTTGGAGGGAATGTAGCCATGCTGCCACCTTGATCTTAGACTTTTGGCTTCCAGAACTATGAGAAAATACATTTCTACTGTTATAAGCCATTCAGTCTGTGGTACCTTATTATAGCAGCCCTAGGAAACAAATTCAGGAGCTGAGGTTGTTCTTTGTAAAGGGGCACACTGAGGAGCTCTTCAGCCTCTAGCCACCGCTTAGTTCACCCCCATATATAAGTGCCAAGAAAAAAATGTCTGCTGAATAAATACATTTCCCAGATTTTGAATTAAGGGCAAAGCGTGATGTCCCCTGAGGTAGCATGGAGGGATCAATGATAACGTCAGATAGCATCTGAAAGACTCAAAGGCTTATATCAAAAAGTCTCATCACGTGGCTTTAGCATGGCAAATTTACTAAGTGTCAGGATGTGGCCTCTAGTTTTGTTAATCTCAAGGTTGAGTCAACCTTAGCATGATTAGCTAAATCATGCTAATCAAACTCACAAGAAATAAAAACTAGGTTGCAAATATATTCATCTGTATGTATGCAAGGAAGAGAGAAATCTTCTCTTCCAGTATCCAAAATGCTCATGTTCACTAACAGGGGCCCAGAGTCAGCACATCTGGAAGCTGATCAGTGACTGTAAGTTGTACGGAATCAAAGTAAGGAGGCAGGGCACCATCCAGCAAGCAAAGAGGTGGAGACTCCATCCAGGCCACGGAGAAGCCCAGTGACCTTCCCTGTACCACAATGTCTTTGTCTCCAGCACCATGAAGTTCAGACCTGCCAGTTTGTGGCATTCACTGCAACTTTCTAGTTCTCTGGCTTTTCTTCTCTATGTTCTGGCGTCAACTGCCCTATTTCCACCCACACAGCTTTTTTCCAAACAGTGTGTTAAAGAACTGATTACATTTAAACTTGCTAAATTACAGTTATGTTCTGGACTTACCTCCCTAAGATCACAAAGCAGGCCACCTTAACTAAAGTACTGGGTTCTGTCAAATCCATAATTACAACTAGTTTATTCCCATAATAACAATACCATCTGGATTGGTTTCCTGTGGCTGCTGTAACAAATTACCACAAATTTCATGGTTTAACAGAATACAAATTTATTCTTTCACAGTTCTGGAGGCCAAGGGTCCAAAATCAACGTGTCGGTAGGGCCATGCTCCCCCTGACAGCTCTGTTCCTTGCCTCTTCCAGCTTCTGGTGTTCCTTGGTTTGTGGCCACATCACTACAATCTCTACCTCCATGGTCACACTGCCACTTCCTCCTCTTTTATGTGTGTCTAATCTGTCTCTGTCTCTCTCTTTTATAAGGACACTTGTGATGGTATTTTCAGCCCACTGGTAGTCCAGAACTATGTCCTCATCTCAAGATCCTTAACTTAATCACATCTGCAAAGACCCTTTTTCCAAATAAGGTAATATTCACATGTTCCTGGGATTTGATGTGGATATCTTTAGGGAGCCATCTTGGGGCCTACCACACCACCACTTGTGGATTTTGAGGACTGGGACCTATCTGTCTTGATATATCTTCAGTGTTTTGCACATGAATGAGACTGAATAGATAAATTAAGGCAATTTTATTTCCAAATTCTAAGGCATCTCACTACCACTATATACTATCAACATTCCTCTAAAAGGTAATTCAAAACCTTTATACCACGTGCCTCTCAAGCACAGGCCAACATGAATGGGTTTCAAATGTACGTGATTCAATGTGAATTACCACTGACAACAAAGCCGTCTCTTTAGGCCAACCTAGCAGCATAAATTGTAATCACAATCAGCATCATCTTTGACTATGATATCAAATACATTGCATAATTATCTTTTGACCTACCTATTCAAATCCTTTCTAACTTTTGAGGCCCAGCTAATGCCCCACCTTCCCAGGAACATTCCATGACATTTTCTTACCCTTGACACCTTCTCACGATCCTACCTTCCATTGAGTTCTTCCTGCCCTGCGCATGGGAATCATTTCTGCCTAGGACTTGGTAAACTCTTCCTGAGTAGGGTTTTCTTTCTCAAATAAGACTCAATGCATATAATATAGTAGATTGTTGAAATTTTGTTACATAATTGTTGGTTGATGAATGTAAGGGAAACTATGATTGTTTAAGTACAGATCAGAGTCCAGACCAAAACAAGACTGTGCTCTGTTCTGAGGCAGGAAAGAACACCTGCTTGCTTGGAGGGTCCAGGAGAAGAGCAAATATTCATTCTGTGTCAAGTGATTTAAAAAATTAGATGAGGATGAGATGTTTAACGTTTGGCTAGAAGGGAAATTTCTCTTGTATAACTAGTAACTGGTAAGACAGTCAGGAAATGAGGTGATTTTCTATCAAGAAATAAGGCACGGATCTTTCATGAAGGAAAGTTAGAGAGTCCCAAAAGTCTTCTTCTCCTCACTGACAGAATTTGGTGAAGAATCTGTGTAGACAAAATATAACCTCAATTTTAAAATGTACATGAATAAATGAGAAAAGAACCGTAACAATCAAAAAACTCAGATCTGACATTCCTATACACCTCAAGTCTCAGACTCCTAACCTGTTCTGAGGATAAGGGCTGTGGTGTGACTCATTTTTGGTCACCTTCAGTTCCTAGAAGAGTGTGAGGCACATAGAAAGTCTTTGATAAATGTCAGCTGAATTAATCAAGCAATAAAATGAAGGAAAACTGCCTGATTCAGGAGTCCCTAACATTATCAGTTAGACATAGACCCTGGCAACTGGAGCCGCATCTCAAATACAAGCCATGACCTTCATGTTGCTAAATATAATGCTCCACCTCCTAGCTGCATTAGACACAACTGATAACTCATTCCTCATTCTTGAAACACTTTGTTCTCTCGGCCTACAGGAGACCACACCATCTGATTTTTCTCTCCCCTCATTGGATGTTCCTTCTCAGTTTCCTTCCTGGGTCCTCCTCCTCCTCTTGACCTCTAAATGTTGACATGCCCCAGGGCTCATTACTCAGACCTCTTATCTTATCTATCTATCCTCTCTGCAAGGGCCTACATGAGCTCATTCAATGTGAGGGCTTAAAATATCATCCACACATGCTGTATCCAAAATTTCTGTCTCTGGCCCCATCCTTTCCCCTGAACTCCAGACTTGCATATCCATCTGCCTACTTGACATCATCAATTACACATCTATTAGATATAAATCTTAACATGATTGAAACAGAACTCTTCATTTTCCCTCAGCTAAAATCTAATCCTCATCCATCTCCACCTCAGGAAATGGCAATTTCATCCTTTCAGTTGCTCAGGCCAAAAACTTTGAAGTCAATCTTGACTCTTTTCTTTTTCTCCCACCCCACATCCAATCTATCAGCAAATCCTATCAGCTGTACCTTCGAAATATATCCAGAATCCAACCACTTGCCCCACTTCCACTGAGAGCCCTCTGATCCAGGCCAGCCTTATCTCTCACCTGGGTGACTGAAAGAGACTCCTCACTGCTCTCTGGTTTCCTCTCCTACCTGCTGCAGTCTATCTCTATACAGCAGCCAAGTGAACCTTCTAAAACAAACTAAATCATGTCATTCCTCTGTCCTCAACTATCCAAAGGTATCCCAGTAAATTTTAAATGAAATCCAAGTCTTCACTATGGTATACAAAGACTCTCCAAGCTATCTCCCTTTCCAGTTTTATTTCCTATTCCCTTAATCACAGCACTCTCGTTACACAGGCTTCCTTGCTGTCCTCAGCAAGTTATTAAACTGAAAATACAATACTTTAAAATATAAAGAAGAAATTTGTGACATTAAAAACACAAAATGCGTATGGAGGGTATGGAGCTGTAAAGGAGCAGAGTTTTTGTGTTCAATGGGTAGAGAATTTCAGATTTGCAAGATGAAGAGTACTGGACATGGATGGTGGTGATGGCTGCACAACAATGTGAATGTACTTAATGTCACTGAACTGTACACTTAAAAGTGGTTAAAATGGTAAATTTTATGTTACATGTATTTACTATAATTAAAAATAATAATTAAAATATCATTTATATATGCATAACATAGACTTGTTATGTTATCCTTTTAGACTAAAGGATAGGCACAAAAGGTTAGTAATAATTATCTATAGGTAGTAGAATTACAGACGACTTTTTTCTTACTGCAAAAAAGTACTTCCAATTTATATATTACTTATGTGTGATTTTTAATGTATTACTTACATAATAAAAATATAGAAAAAGCTATGTATAAAATCTATACCTAGTATGGGCTTCATTATGACCAGAAGGACCTTTTCCTTTGTCTCAAACTCTCCATGATTTAACTCCTGCCTAGGTAGCAAACAGAATCTTCTGTTGGGATTTCCAATGGTATCAGCAGCCAGTCCCTTCCCAGGAGGACTCTTGGGTGCATCTTGGACCCTTCCCATCTAGGACCTCCCAGGAGCCTATGTGGCCCATGATACATCATCTTATGCAAATGTTAGTTTTTAGAAATTAGATTCTAAGATTGCACAATGATGGAAAAGTTAATCAAAATTAAACTTTTCTGTCTTTCTTTTTACTTTGTTGGCTCTAATAACAATAATATTAACTAATACTTGCTACGTGCCATGCCCTGTTCTAATTATTTTCCACTTTTTAATCATTTAATGTTTTGACAGCAGCCTGGAGGGAGAAAGATGCCATTATCATCACTCCTATTTTACAAATGGGGAGCTGAACACAAAGCCAAAAGCTTGAAAGTGGAGGAGCTGGGACTGGAACGCAGCCTGACCGGTTCCAGAAGATGGCACCAATGAGCAAGCTATAGACTCAGTCTGATCCTTTGTGATCCACCCTGAGAGGCAACTGTAGCTCAGAGAGGTCAGGTGACTTGAGCAAAGATACACAGCTGGTGCGTGGTACAGTCAGGATTCAAACTCATCCATTTAGATTCAAAGATGGTGCTCATTCCACTGGACTACCTAGCTTAGTCTCCTAAGAAGGATGGATTATCTTTTATTGCGTGTCTGCTCAGTGTCAGGCACTGTGCTATGTGTCTTTATATACCTTGTCTGCAAATTTTTTATCTCCATCTGTTGAGAAGAATGATCTGTGTCTTCTCTCCTTGACCCTAGGCAGATTCTGTGATTCAACCAAGAGTACAGCAGAAGTCACGCTCTAGGACGTCCAATGCTAGGTCATAAAAGGTCATGTATCTTCTGCCTGGTTCTTTTGAGAGGCTTGCTTTGGAGGAAGCAAAAAGTCTGACTACCCTGAGACTGACATCCTGGAAAGGCCATGTGGAGGCACTTCAGTCAACAGCCCCAGCTGAACTCCCACCACATGGGTGAACCAGCTTGGATGTCTGGCCCAGTTGAGCCTTCAGATGTCTGCAGCAACATCCGACTACAACCACGCAAAAGACCTCTAGGGAAGAGCCATCCAACCAGGCCTGTCCCAGATTCCTGACCTACAAAATTATGAGCAAAATAGAATGGTTGCTTTAAACTAAATTTTGGGATAATTTGTTATGCAGCAATAATAACTGTAACATCCCATTTGAGAAATATTAGCCCGATTGGGATATTAAAAAGATATGAAAAACAAAATAAAATAAAACTTACACTTAGCATGGTGATAGTATTTAAGTACATACAAAATCTGGAAATTAAGCATATGTGTCACTAGCTATGGGCCACAAACTTCCCATTGAGTGTCATCAATTTTAACAAACACATCTCCTCAGGAACTGGATAAGAGGCCTTTAATCTAAATATAGGAGCATTCAGGTTTTCAAATGCAGACTCGGTTAAAAATGTGGATGCTACCTGTCTGACACAGGCCAATCACGCTACAGATGAACAAGCTTTCACAAAAACTCTGAATATCTCTAAACTGTGTCATTTGATAATGCAGTATCTTTTGACACAGACCAAGCTACAGAGCCACCTACAGTGTATAATTTAAGGGTTTCAGATGTACTAAGGTTTTCTCCTGCCAAATGCCATTCATCTATGCTTGACTCTTCCAACAAATGTAACCAAAGTACAATTTGTAAAGCAAGCTCACTGTGTGAATTATTTTGTCCTGCTGGTTTAAGGCACTGCACGGTTCAGAGTAGAGAAATTATTCCAGGATCCCTAAACCACAAAGCCCAATCCCATCACTTGACAGGGAAGGATGCCAGGACCCAGAAGAGTAAAACAACTTGTCGAGAATTACACTCCTAGTTTGTGGAACAGTTACGGCTGAACTCCAGGAATCCTGATGCCTTAGTCTGATGCTTCTTTTCAAAACTTGGAATAATATCTTTGGAAAAAGAGAGGAACAATTAATAGTCTGTGGTTATAACTAAAAATAACTTCATTTCTCTATAACCTTTGTCTTCAAACAGGTTCCATAGCTTTCAGGTTACTCACACTTTCAAGAGGCACCTCATTTCAGCAATTGAGACTAATTTTCAGGCATTTAAAAAAACTTGTCTACTCTAAATCAAGTCTCCAATCTCACATCCAGCTCAAAGCTCCTCTCCTCTTCTGATTTAGACTGACCCACAGCTCAAGGTTTTGCAATGGGGTAGAGGACAAAATCAGCTTTCTCTTCTCCTCCCCTTCCTCCACTGCTTCTGGCATCCCAGGGTCAGTGGTGGGCCAGAGCAGAGGTGGGGTGCAAGGGACTGGAATAAAAGGGCTAAAGTCTTCACACTTGGTGGTTTACAGATTTCCCTTGGCTGATGTCATTCTCTGGGTTGGTGTCCAAATGCTAAATGTTCTGTGAGATGCAGCTATGGCTTCTCAAGAGGCCTTATGGGAACCTCCATAGGATCTGAGTCAGGAGCACCAAACTGAGAAGTGCTCTGGGAACATTCTCCTTTGGCTGTGAGGAAACAATCCTCCCCGTCCCCATCAGGAGAGGTAGGGACAAACCACTGTACTCTCTCTCATACTCTACCCAGTGAATCAATCCTCACTGAATGTCTAGTCTTTTCTTCACACAGGCTACATAGGTGGGTGATGGTGGCCAAACAGGTTCAACCACCTTTGTATAAACCTTGCGGGGTTGGGCCTGACTATCTCCCTTTAGAAGGTAAGGATACTTACCACCTAGCATCTTCACAAAATATCCCATTCAACATCCTGTTACAGGAGTCCTGAATGTTGTTTGCATGGAGGAGCTACTTCTGACTTTTGGAAAGCCTTGAAATTATACAAAGCAGCAGTAGCTGTTGGGAAGATCCTGGGAAGAGAAAGGGATCTATCCATGGACTGCTGAGAAAAGGAGGGGCTGCCTCCAAAGACAAATGCTTTCACCCTATGGAATGTCAAGAATTCTGACAAAAAGTCTCTGAGGGGAGCTACTTCCTTGGGACAAACTAGACTGGGTGTGTCAGGATAGACAAAATCCTAGCTCTGCCCTTCACCTACTTTGTGGCACTGACTGAGCCCTTTCCTTCTTCTGGGTTCCAGGTTCCCTATTTGTTAAAGAGGGGGATGGTGAACATTCACCATTTTTGGCTGCCTAGCATTGGAATACCCTCTCTATTTGGAGGAATCCCAAGATGGGTGGTGGGCAAGCTCCCTCTTCCCCATCATGGAAACCCAAGAGGGGACCATATATTCTCTCTCCCTATCTCTTCCCTGTAGTTACAGCATGGAAATGTGACCTGGACTAAGCCAAGGACTTTGAATCCTTAATAAGAATGCAAATGTCTAGCTGTAGTGGAATGAGATGTCTAGGGATATGACAGTGAATGTTGACTCAGAGCAGTTAGCCCAGAGCAGTAAAGGAGTTCCTAGTGCCCAGGGTTCTCTAGCTGACAACTCTGCATATTTTCTGAGCCCGGCTCTTCAGTACCCTATGATTCTGCAGAAATGTCATGTTCTTCTGTCATAGTTATTTTAGCTTGGCTCACAGAAGTCATTTCAGTCCCTTTATCCCCTGTCGCCTTTGGTTCTAGAGGCTAGAAAGAAAACTATTTGAATTCCCAGACTCCTTTACCTTAAGAAGTGGTTTTGAGGAGTGACATCAGCATCATGGTGGAGTGAGGTCTCTCAGAAATCTTTCCCCTCCAACATATAACAAAAAAAATCCATAATCCAACAGAGGACATGCAAACACAACACAAAAAACGTTGGAGAGACCCACGCAGCCATATGACAGAGAGACGGGAGCCCCCCTCAAAGGAGGTGGAATGGGCTAAGAGAAATCTTCGTCCCCTCCCCTTAAAGACTGCAATCCAGGATGTGGGAGGCCTCCAAGGAGGAAGGTATGGGGGAGGGGACATTCGTTCATGGGAACATCAAGGACTCCCAAGGGCCCTTGCAGCCTAGAGGGAAGCCCTCTACAGGGAGGAAAGCTTTCGTGGGGGGTGACCTTATCAAGCCAACACCCCAACAGAGCAGAGGGACAAAACCCTGAGAACATGCAGGAGACAGCGCCCTTCCCCCAACCCACTCGGTGTGCCTCCAGCCCCTGGGATTTGGGCTGAAAGCAGAGGGCTCAGAATATGGGTCTCTTGAGCCCCTTCCAGTGGTGAAAATCAGTAAATGCGACCAAATAATGCCAGGGTGCAAAAGAACAGAACTCCTTCTAGCAATATCAAACACTATATTAGATTTCCAGGCCAGAGAGAAAATGAAAAGTACCCAAAAATCAGTCCTGAGGATGCAGAAATATGTAACCTAAATGACAAAGAATTCAAAGCAGCTATCATCAAAAAACTCAATGAGGTAAAAGAGAATGTAGAGAAACAATTCAATGAGTTCAGGAGCTACATCACAAAAGAGATTGAACAATAAAGAAGAATCAATCAGAAATATTAGAGATGAATGACAAAATGGAAGAAATAAAGCAAAATATGGACTCCCTGAATGCTTGAGCAGACACCATAGAGGAGCATATCAGCCTAATCAAAGATAGACATGTTGAAATGCTCCAGATAGAGGAGGAGAGAAAACTAAGACTAAAAAGAAATGAAGAAAGTCTCCAAGAAATATCTGACTCAATGAGGAAATGCAACATAAGAATTATAGGTATTCAAGAAGGAGAAAAGAAGGAGAATGAAGTAGAGAGTTTGTTCAAAGAAATAATAGCAGGGAACTTCCCAAACCTAGGGAAGGAAATCCATGTGGAAGAGGCTTCCAGGTCTCATAAATTTGTAAATGTAAAAGGACCTACTGCAAGGCATACAGTAGTGGAACTGGCAAAACTGAATGACAAAGAAAGAATACTAAGGGTAGCAAGGAAGAAGAAAATAATCTACAAAGGAACCCCGATGAGGTTTTCAGCAGATTTCTCTGCAGAAAGCCTACAGGCTAGGAGAGACTGGAATGCTATATTCAAATCATTGAAGGATAAAAACTTTCAGCCAAGAATACTCTATCCAGTGAAAATATCCTTCAGATATGATGGAGAATTAAAAACTTTCCCAAACAAACATAAGCTAAGGGAGTTCATAGCCACGAGAAACACCCACACAAGAAATCATTGAGAAGGCCCTCACACCAGAAACAGAAACGGGGAAAGCAGTTACAAAGCACAGAGTAAGGAGATAAATAGGTAGACAGAATTAGAGCAGGATAGCAAATACTCAAGTATAGTATTAAAGACAAAGGGAGGAAAGCCAAAAACAAAGATAATCTTGTCATTTTAACCAAGAACTCATAACACAAGATGGAATAAGATGTGAGAAAAACAACTTAGGAGGGGAAGAGGACAGGGAGTGAATTGGTTTAGGCTAAGGAAATTAGAGGCCATCAGAAAATGGACTATGTTATGTATGAGATTTTGAATACAGACCTCATGGTAATCACTAAACAAAAAAGCAGAACAGAGACACAAATAACAAATAAGGAGAAAACAAAAAAACACAACATAAAAAAGTACACAACTCGATTAGTAGACCAAACTACACAGAACAAGAAACAAAGGAAATGCAGGAGAACTGGAAAACGAGGGATAAAATGGCAGCATTAAGCTCTCATGTATCAATAATCACCCTAAACATAAAGGTAGTGAATTCTCTAATAAAAACACACAGAGTTGCAAGATGGATTAATGAACAAGATCCAAAAATATGCTGCCTCCAGGAAACACATCTCAGCTCCAATGACAAACACAGGCTAGGGTCAGAGTGAAAGGATGGAAGACGATACTCAAAGCTAATGGCAAACAAAAGAAAGCAGGTGTACCAATACTTCTATCAGACACAGTAGACTTCAAGATAAGACAGGCAAAGAGAGACAAAGAAGGGCAGTATATAATGATCAAAGGGACATTCCATCAAGAAGAAATAACACTTATAAATATCTAAGCACCTTACACAGGAGCACCAAAATACATAAAGCAACTATTAACAAGTCTAAAAGAAGACATTAACAATAACAGAATAATAGTAGGGGACCTCAACAGTCCAGTCACGTCAATGGATAGATCATCTAGACAGAAAATCAACAAGGAAACAGTAGAATTAAGTGAAAAGCTACACCAGATGGACTTAACAGACATATATAAAACACTCCATACAAAAACAGCAGAATACACATTCTTCTCAAGTGTGCACGGAACATTCTCAAGAAGAGGCCATATGTTGGGAAACAAGGCAAGCCTCAATAAATTCAAGAAACTGAAATAATAAAAACCATCTTTTCTAATGACAATGCTATAAAGCTAGAAATTAATTACAAGAAAAAAAGTTGAGAAAAGGACAAAGAAGTGGAGACTAAACAACATGCTATTGAACAACCAATGGATCATTGAAAAAATTAAACAAGAAATCAAAAAATATATGGAGACAAATGAAAATGAAAACATACCACACCAACTCATATGGGATGCAGGAAAAGCCATATTGAGAGGGAAATTCATCACAATACAGGCTCACCTTAACAAGTAAGAAAAAGCCAAATAACCAATTTCAAACTATAACTAACTGAATTAGAGAAAGAAGAACAAACAAAGCCCAAAGTCAGCAGAACAAGAGAAATAATAAAAATCAGAGCAGAAATAAATGCTATTGAAACAAAAAAAGGCAGTAGAAAGGATCAATGAAACAAAGAGTTGGTTCTTTGAGAAGATAAATAAAATTGACAAACCCCTAGCCAGAATTACAAAGAAAAAAAGAGAGAAAGCTCAGATAAATAAAATTACAAATGAAAGAGGATAAATAACAATGGATACCACAGAAATACAATGGATTATAAGGGAATACTAAGGAAAACTATATTCCAACAAAATGGACAATCTAGAGGAAATGGATAAATTCTTAGACTCTTACAACCTCCCAAAGCTGAAACAACAAGAGATAGAGAATCTGAATAGACCAATCACAAGTAAAGAGATTGAAACAGTAATGAAAAGCATCCCGCAAAATAAAAGCCCACGACCAGACGGCTTCCCTGGGGAATTCTACCAAACTTTCAGAGAGGATTTAATACCTATCCTTCTCAAGCTATTCCAAAAAATTAGGGAAGATGGAACACTTCCTAACACATTCTCTGAGGCCAACATCACCCTGATACCAAAGCCTGATAAGGACAACACAAAAAGTGAAAACTACAGGACAACATCGCTGATGAACATAGATGCAAAAATCCTCAACAAAATATTGGCAACCCGAATTCAGCAATACATCAAAAAGTTCACACCTCATGATCAAGTGGGATTTATACCAGGGACACAGGGATGGATCAACATATGCAAATCAATCAATGTGTTAAACCACATTAACAAAATGAGTAATAAACCACATGATCATCTCAATGGATGCAGAGAAAGCATTTGACAAGATCCAACAGCCATTTAGGATAAAAACTCTGAACAAAATGGGGATAGAAGGGAACTACCTCAACATAATAAAGGCCACATATGGCAAAACCACAGCCAACATTATACTCAATGGGGAAAAACTGAATGCCATCCCTCTGAGAACAGGATCAAGACAAGCATGCCCACTCTCACCACCCTTATTGAACATAGTCCTGGAGGTTTTGCCAGAGCAATTAGACAAGAGAAAGGAATAAAAGGAATCCAAATAGGGAGCGAAGAAGTGAAACTCTCACTGTTGGCAGATGACATGATCTTATATATAGAAAATCCTAAAGAATCCATCAGAAAACTATTAGAAATAATTAACAACTACAGTAAAGTTGTGGGGTACAAAATCAACTTACAAAACTCAACTGCATTTCTACACTCTAATGGGGGAAAGCTTTTGCGTGGGGGGGACCCCATTAAGCCAGGGCCCCAGGAAACCAGAGAGCAAGAGCTGATTGGAATCCAGGTCTGTGCGTGAGAGAAAGTGCCCATCCTCCCCCAACCCGAGCTGTTCGCCACCATTACGGCTGAAGGCAGAAGGCTCAGAACGTGCTGCTCTCAACCCCCATCTAGTGGCGACAGGCTGTAACTGCAAGCGAATAATAGCATTATGTGCAAAAACTGCTCCTCCACCATCCAGCAATTTATAAAAGCTCCAGACCCGAAGGAAAACAATAAAAACACAGAAGTATGTCCTGAGGACTTGGAAATAGGTAAATTGAGTGACAATGAATTCAGAGTAGCTATCATCAAAAACTCAATGAGGTAAAGGGAAATATAGAGAAACAAGTCAACGAATTCTGGAGTTACTTCACAAAAAAGATTGAAACTATAAAGAAGAATTAACCAGAAATGCTAGAGATGAAAAATACAATGGATCAGATAAAACACAATACAGATTCCCTGAATGCCCGTGTGGACACCATAGAGCAGCAAATTAGCATAATCGAAGATAGACAGGTTGAATGGCTCGAGACAGAGCAGAAAGAGAACTAAGAATTAAAAAAACTGAAGGAAATCTCCAAGAAATAGCGGACTCAAAAGAAATTGCAACTTAAGAATAATCAGAATTCCTGAGGGTGTGGAAAAGGAAAATGGAGCAGAAAGTGTGCTCAAAGAAATAATAGAAGAGAACTTCCCAAATCTAGGGATCGAGAGAGAAATGTGCATGGAGGACACCTTCAGATCTCTGAGATTTGTCAATGTAAAAAGACCTACTGCAAGGCATATAGTAGTAAAAATGGCAAAAATGAATGACAAAGAAAGAATACTCAGGGCAGCAAGGCAGAAGAAAATAACCTAGAAGGAACCCCTATCAGACTTTCAGCGGATTTCTCTACAGGAACTTTACAAGCTAGGAGAGACTGGAGTGACATATTCCAAACTTTAAAGGATAAAAATCTTTAGCCAAGAATACTCTATCCAGCAAAAATATCCTTCAGATATGAGGGAGAAATTAAATCTTTTCCAGAAAAACAAAACCTAAGGGACTTCGTAGCCACAAGACCTCCACTACAAGAAATTCTCAAGAAGGCTCTCATACCTGAAAAAAGAAAAAAAGGGAGAAAGGGATCACAAAACACAGAGTAGGGAGACACATAGATAGAATCAGAATAGGATAGCAAATACTGAACTATAGCATTAGGATAAAGGGAACAAAATCACCAAAGCAAAGACAATCCTGTCACTCTAACCACAAACTCACAACACAAGTTGGAATAAGAGATGAAAATAATAATTTAGGAGGGGAGGAGGAAAGGAACTGAATCAGTTTAGGCTAAGGAAGTAAGAGACCACCAGAAAATGGACTATGTTATACACGAGATTCTGAGCGCAAACTTCAGGGTAGCCACTAACCTAAAAAACAGAACAGAGACAAAAACGTAAATAAGGAAAAATCTAAGAAACCCAGCATAAGACATTGCAGAAGTCAATGGGTAGGCTAAAACACACAGGACAAGGAACAAAGGAAACACAGGAAAACTGGAAAACAAGCAACAGAATGACAGCATTAAGCCCTCATGCATCAATAATCACCCTTAATATAAATGGATTGAACTCTCCAATAAAAAGACACAGAGTGGCAAAATGGATTAAAGAACAAGATCCAACAATTTCTTGCCTCCAGGAAACACACCTCAGCTCCAAGGACAAACACAGGCTCTGAGTGAAGGGGTGGAAGACAATACTCCAAGCGAACATCAAACAAAAGAAAGCAGGTGTCACAATACTTATATCAGACAAAACAGATTTCAAGATAAGGCAGGTAAAGACAGACATAGAGGGCCAATATATAATGATCAAAGGGACACTTCATCAAGAAGAAATAACGCTTATAAATATCTACTCACCCAACACAGGAGCACCAAAGTTCATAAAGCAACTATTAACAGACCTAAAGGAAGATGTTAAAAACAACACAATAATAGTAGGGGACTTCAACACCCCACTCACATCAATGGACAGATCATCCAGACAGAAAATCAACAAGGAAACAGTGGAGCTAAACAAAAAGCTAAAACAGTTGGACTTAATACACATATATAGAACACTTCATCGAAAAACAGCAGAATACACATTCTTCTCCAGTGCACATGGAACATTCTCAAGGATAGATCATATGCTGGGAAACAAGGCAAGCCTCTACAAATTTTAAAAAAGTTGAAATAATAACAAGCATCTTCTCCAATCACAATGCTATAAAGCTAGAAATTAATTACAAGAAAAAAGCTGAGAAAGGCACAAAGACGTGGAGACTGAACAACATGCTACTGAACAACCAATGGATCATTCTAGAAATTAAAGGAGAAATCAAAAAATATCTGGAGACAAACAAAAATGATAACATGCCATACAAACTCACATGGGATACAGCAAAAGCTTTATTAAGAGGAAAATTCATCGCAATACAGACACATCTTGATAAACAAGAAAAATCCCAAATAAGCAACCTTAAACTACACCTAACTGAATTAGAGAAAGAAGAACAAACAAAGCACAAAGTCAGCAGAAGGAGAGAAATAATAAAAATCAGAGCAGAAATAAATGCTACTGAAACAAAAAAGGCAGTAGAAAGGATCAATGACACAAAGAGCTGGTTCTTTGAGAAGATAAATAATAATAATAATATAATAATAATAATATTGACAACCCCTAGCCAGACTTACAAAGAGAAAAAGAGAAAGCTAAAATAAATAAAATCAGAAACGAAAGAGGAGAAACAACAGAAGACTCTGCAGAAATACAATGGATTATAAGAGAAAACTATGAAAAACTATATGCCAAGAAAATGGATAACCCAGAGGAAATAGATAAATTCTTGCACTCCTACAATCTCCCAAAGCTTAGTCAAAAAGAAGCAGACAATTTGAACAGACCAACCACAAGGAAAGAGATTGAAACAGCCATTAAAAGCATCCCAAAGAATAAAACCCCAGGACCAGATGGCTTTCCTGGGGAATTCTACCAAGGTTTCAGAGAGGATTTAATACTTATCCTTTTCAAGATATTCCAAAAAATTAGGGAGGATGGAACACTTCCTAACACATTCTCTGAGGCCAACATCACACTGATACTAAAGCCTGACAAGGACAGCACGAAAAAGGAGAACTACAGGCCAATATCACTGATGAACATAGATGCAAAAATTCTCAACAAAATTTGGACAACCCAAATTCAGCAATTCGTCACAAGGATCATACATCATGATCAAGTGGGATTTAACCAGGGAGACAGGGATGGTTCAACATCCACAAATCAATCAACATGGTAAACCACATCAAGAAATTGAGGAATAAAAACCACATGATCATCTCAATAGATGTACAGAAAGCATTTGACAAGATCCAACAGCCATTTAGGAAAAAACTGAACAAAATGGGGATAGAAGGGAACTACCTCAACATAATAAAGGCCACATATGGCAAACCCACAGCCAACATCATACTCAATGGGCAAAAACTGAGCACCATCCTCCTGAGAAGAGGAACGAGACAAGGATGCCCTCTTATTTAACATAGTACTGGAAGTTTTGGCCAGAGCAATTAGGCAAGAAAAAGGAATAAAAGGAAGCCAAATAGGGAGCGAAGAAGTGAAACTCTCGCTGTTTGCAGACAACAAGATCTTATATTTAGAAAACCCTGAAGACTCCATTGGAATACTTTTAGAAGTAATCAACAACTACAGCAAAGTTGCAGGGTATAATATCAATTTACATAAATCAGTAGCATTTCCATACTCTAATAACAAACTAACAGAAAAAGAACTCGAGAACACAATACCACTCACAATCGCAACAAAATGAATAAAATACTTCGGGGTGAATTTAACTAAGGAAGTGAAAGACCTATATAATGAAAACTACAACGTTTTTGTGGAAGAAATGGATGATGACATAAGGAGATGGAAAGACATTCCATGTACATGGATTGGAAGAATAAACATAGTTAAAATGTCCGTTCTACCTAAAGCAATCTACAGATTCAATGCAATCCCAATCAGAATTCCAATGACATTCTTTACAGAAATAGAACAAAGAATCCTAAAATTCATATGGGGCAACAAAAGACCCCGAATTGCTAAAGCAATATTGAGAAAAAAGAACAAAGCTGGAGGCATCACAATCCCTGACTTCAAAATATACTACAAAGCTACAGTAATCAAAACAGCATGGTACTGGTACAAAAACAGGTGCACAGATCAATGGAACAGAATTGAAAGCCCAGAAAGAAAACCACACATCTATGGACAGCTAATCTTCCACAAAGGAGCTGAGGGCATACAATGGGGAAAAGAAAGTCTTTTCAACAAATGGTGCTGGGAAAACTGGAAAGCCACATGTAAAAGAATGAAAATTGACCATTCTTGTTCACCATTCACAAAAATAAATTCAAAATGGATAAAAGACCTAATGTGACCTGAAACCATAAGGCTTCCAGAAGAAAATGTATACAGTACACTTTTTGACGTCAGTATTAAAAGGAACTTTTCGGACACCATGTCTTCTCAGAGAAGGGAAACAATAGAAAGAATAAACAAATGGGACTTCATCAGACTAAAGAGCTTCTTCAAGGCAAAGGAAAATAGGATTGAAACAAACAAACAACCCACTAACTGGGAAAAAATATTTGCAAGTAATCCATCCGACAAAGGCTTAATATCCATAATATATAAAGAACTCACACAACTCAACAACAAAAAATCAAACAACCCGATCAAAACATGGGCAGGAGACATGAACAGACATTTCTCCAAAGAAGATATAGGGATGGCCAACAGGCACATGAAAAGATGTTCATCATCACTGATAATCAGGGAATTGCAAATCAAAACTACACTAAGATATCACCTTACACCCATTAGAATGACAAAAATAAAACAAATAGTAACAAATGTTGGAGAGGTTCTAAAGAAAAAGGAACCCTCATATACTGCTGGTGGGAATGCAAACTGGTGCAGCCAATATGGAAAACAGTATGGAGATTCCTCAAAAAATTAAAAATAGAACTACCATATGCTCCAGCTATCCCACTACTGGGTATCTATCCAAACAGTTTGAAGTCAGCAATTCCAAAAGTCCTATGCACCCCAATGTTCATTGCAGCATTATTTACAATAGCCAAGACATGGAAGCAACCTAAGTGCCCAGCAACAGATGATTGGATAAAGAAGATGTGGTATATATATATACAATGGAATACTACTCAGCCGTAAAAAAAAGAATAAAATTGTCCCATTTTCAACCACATGGATGGACCTTGAGGGAATTATGTTAAGTGAAATAAGCCAGATAGCGAAGGACAATCTCTGTATGACTCCACTCATATGAGGAATTTAAACCTGTGGACAAAGAGAACAGATTAGTGGCTACCAGGGGAAAGGGGGGTGGGGGGTGGGCACAAAGGGTGAAGGGGTGCACCTACAACACGACTGACAAACAACAATGTACAACTGAAATTTCACAAGATTGTAACCTATCATTAACTCAATAAAAATTAAATTAAAACAAAAAAACAAGCATATGGACAAAGAAAACAGTTCAGTGGTTACCAGGGGAAGGATGGTGGAGTGGGCACAGGAAGTGAAGGGGAGCACCTATACGGTGACAGTCAAGAAATAATGTACAACTGAAATCTCACACTGACGTAAACTATTATAAACTCAAATTTAAAAAAACTACATGCAAAATTATCATGATAATTTATGGAATCAGATTTAATATACATTAAAATATAAATCTAAAAAAAAGAAAAGAAAGAAAAGAAGTGGTTGTTTGAGCAATTCTGATTAACAAAATATAGGAATAAGTCTCTTCGCCAATATGAAGGCAAAACCTGGAGAGGAAGAGGCTTTCACAATTCACCTTTGTCCTTTCTCCTTCTTCCTGCCTGGAACACAGATGAAATGCCTGGAGGTGAAGCAGCCATCTGTGACCATGAAGAACAAAATGTTAAATAGAACCTCAGCCTCTGACGACATCCCTGAGCAGCAAGACAAGCCTGGACTGCTGCCTCTAGACTTAGTATACAATAAAAATAAGTTATTGACCTATTTAAGTCACTGTTTTTCAGACTTTCTGTTACTCTCAGATAGACATATTCCTTTGTGATCTATTTTCAATAAAATCAATAAATGCTGAGTTGAGAATGATATTTACATTTGTAAAATATTTTGTAGTTTATAAACTGTTCTGTTGTTTACCACCAGGGACTCTAACTGGTACCACAAGCTTTCTTCCAGTTCTGATATTCTGTCCTTAGAAGAGGATATTCCCCTTACTAGGCAAACACATCAGCCACAGCTTGTACAACTCAACAAAAAAGAGCAGGCGTCTTGCTCTCAGTTGTTCCTTGAGATGATATCCCACTGAATCAGGTTCCCTACCTCTTCCTGCCTTCTCTGTCCACTGATTCATTCCTTAAAGCCAAGGGCCAATCCTCCTACCTGAGACCATTTAGCACAGTGCTACCTCACAGAGGTACCTTCTTTTTTTTTTGAGGAAGACTAACCCTGAGCTAACTACTGCCAATCCTCCTCTTTTTGCTGAGGAAGACTGGCCCTGAGCTCACATCCATGCCCATCTTCCTCTACTTTATATGTGGGATGCCTACCACAGCATGGCTTTTGCCAAGCAGTGCCATGTCCACACCTGGGATCCGAACCAGAGAACCCCGGGCCACCAAAGCGGAACTTGTGAACTTAACCACTGTGCCACCAGGCCGGCTCCCGGTACCTTCTTGATTAGATAGTCAACTTATAATTTTCAGAGGCAGATAAATTCCTGCTAACAAGGCAAGATCTGAGTTGAATATGATACTTTATATTTGTAAAGTATTTTATAGTTTAGAATCTTAAAGTGTCATTTTTTGTACCATCCCATTGATCCTCACAACAATCCTGAGATAAAGAGGGCAAGTATAAGGGCCCCAATGCTTACAGAAGTCATGAGCCACAGGTTGTAGAGATAATGAATAAGAGTGCTATATGACCCAGGGCAGTGTGGAAAGGGGAATGCACATTGACTAGGAGCCAGGAGACGTAGGTTCTATGTTCCAGTTCTTCCAGTAACCAGTAGCTTGACTTTGGGTAAGCTGTTTACCTCTCTGGGTCCAGTTTCCTCATCTGTAGAATGAGGATGCTGGATGTATCAGTCAGTTTAAGCTGCCATAACAAAATACCATAGACTGCATGGCTTAAACAACAGAAAATTATTTTCTCACAATTCTGGAGGCTGGAAGTCTGAGATCAGGGTGCCAGTATGGTCAGGTTCTGATAAGGACTCTCTTCCTGGCTTGCAGATGGCTGCCTTCTCATTGTATCCTCACTTGGTGGAGAGAAAAAAACAAATTTCTCTCTTTTCCTCTTCTTATAAGGCCACAGTTCTACCAGAGTAGGGACCCATTCTTATGACCTCATTTCAGTTTAATTACCTCCTGAAGACCATGTCACCAGAGACAGTCACCACAAGGATTGGGGCTTCAATGTATGCATTTGTGGGAGACATCATTCAGTCCATAACATTGGACATGATCTTTGGAGTTCCTTCCACTTGTTAGCACAAGTCTGGAACATTGAAGATGCTCACAATTATCTGTGGAATGAGTGATTCTACCTTGCCTCCTTGATTCAAGAAACTGCACAAGGCTTCTTTCTAGACTATTGGGTAGTGAGCACCTTGGGGGTCTTCTGCACATGCTTTCCCTTTTCAAAGGCAATTAACAAACCAAAGTGATCTCTGGCCAAAGCAAGTCTCTCCCAAGGTTGGAGCCTGAATGTTTCTCAGAAAGCAGTGTATTTAACTGTTACTTTCAGTCTTTGGGTGTGGCATGCAACTTGTGCCACGGCATTTAGAAAGAACATAATGGTGACTGTCAATTGGAGGTGGGTTTTAAATCACAAGTCTACAGCTAAGTTTTTCTAACAGCCACGAAGATTACTGAGCAATTGTGGCCCTTCATCAAAGCACAAAGTACCTCGTCATTCCTACTTCATGGTGGAAGCGCCTGAAAAGTGTTCTTAGAACAGCCTTGTGGTCAGAAGCAGCCTCTGGTGGGGAGAGCTGGCCTACCTCAAGTCAAATACAATTTCCTCCAATGGTAATCAACTAAGATTTTTCCAGAAATATTATTTTTGGTTTAATATACTTATTGTCAAAGGCCTAAAAGTATTTTGGGTACTTAAATAAAATTCCAACAAAAATACTACAAGGATGATGGTAACAGCCCCAGAATGTGGTGTTGCTTTCAGACTTGAGATCTTTAGGAGCGACATGGTCTGAATTTCTATAACTACTTTATTTATTTACATCTCCTTATTTATGATATAATCTATAACTGATTATAGACATTAAATTTTCTTTCCCTGTGTTAGTAATTTCAAACTCAAATTTACCTTTCATGGCTATTGTAATTTTCATCTTCACTTGACCCAAACTCTCCAAGTTCTGGTATTCTATAAATTGGGAAGATGCTGAGTTTTCTCGAATGGTCCTATAGAGCAGTGGTTCTCAATTGGGCAATGTTTGGAGATATTTTTGGTTATCATAACTGGGGAGAGGAGTGGGAGTGCAACTGGCATCTAGTGGGTAGAGATGAGGGATGCTGCTAAATATTCTACAACCTCAGGACAGTCCCCACAGCAAAGAATTATTCCACCCAAAACGTCAACAGTGCTGAGGTTGAGACACCCTGCTATAGAATCTGCAAAGAAGATGGTCCTTAAGGCTTCCAGGGTTAGAGAGAAGTTGATGTATCGGTAGCACAACTCTATGTCTTCATGACCTCAAGACACAGCAGAAACTGATGGAAATGTAGGCCGATTTTTGCCATGCCGACATAGAACACCTGTAATGAGGTTAATTTTTTATTTTAAGTAGGCAGCCCCTCCTTTGACCCTCATTCAGCTTCAAGGTTCTTTTTATCTGGGTAGTGAGGAGAAAGAAAGCAGGACTAGAACACAGCGGCCCAGGATGAGGACTGTGACAAGATCTGAAGAGTTTAAAGATTTGCCACTTATACCCTCAGAGCTCATTTTACTTGGGAGGAATGGCACGAGGACAGAAAAGAGTTCCAAACACTTTATAAAATCCTAACAGCTTCAGAGCTTGGTAGGATTTCAAACTCCTTTCAAAAGCATTAAATTACTCCTTGCACTCACATTATTTTAATGATTTCTATTTATCCCTCCTCATTCCAGAAAGGTTCTGAGGGGGTTAATTCTTCCTGTGGGGTTGTCTTGATTTCCTCATATAAAGCTTACATAGGCTTCAGGACTGATCAAAACAAGTTTCAGTTTAGGAGGAAAAAGGATTTTGGAAGGACCAAGAAAAACTACGTTTTGTCAGTTAAAAGATATGAGTTAAATTCCTACTATGTGTAAAACATAGTGCTAAATGCTGAGGGGAGTATTTTCAAAAAGTATAAATCACAGCTGGTGTCCTTAAGTGATTCATCTGCCTCTTAGAGATAGGCTTGGTGCCCAAGGGAGGATGTCTTCCAATACAAGGCAGTCTGTGCTCAGTGCCTATAGGCAGGCAGAGCCCTTAGCATTCTTTTCCTCCTCTGGCCAAGGAAGGAAGGGCAGAGCAGGAAGGGGCAAAGGTGATCCATGAGTGGGAACAAAGGCTTGCAAGTGGGCATACACTGGGAAGGGTCGGGGCAGTAAGTAAACTAATTGGGCGCTAAAGTTAGGGTTTTATCCTGCAGATATAAAATATAATGATAAAAGGTGATATTTACTGAGTGTTTACTCTTTACTAGGCACACTCACTTAACCCTCTTCCTGACAGCCCTATGACGTAGGTACTCCTCTTCTTCCCATTTTACAGATGAAGAAACTGAGGCTGAGGGAGGGTTAAAAAACTCACTCAAAGCACACGGTTAGCAAGTGCTAAAGCCAGGATTCAAAACCTGGACAAAGCCTACTCTCCTAACTACCTCTCCAGACTGTTTCTCAGTAGAACAGGAAGTGTGAGAACCAAGGAAAGACCAGCTGTCTTAGGAAGGAGCTGCCAACAGAGAGCATTTCAAGGAGTAGAAGTCAACAGGGTCAGATGTTGCTGAGCCATCAGGAACGGAATCTGAGAAACAGCCATTGGATTTGTGATTAGACAATCATGGGTGACCTTTAAGAGTTCTGTTTCAGTAGAGGGGTGGGGACAGGGGTTCCTTGTAGGACATCAAGGAGGGAGTGATGGCAGACAGCGTCCCAGGTAGAAATTGACAGTGAAAGGACAGGGAGAGATGGGAGAGAAATTTCCAAGCTTTTTAAAGACTATGCCCCAGAACAATGGAACATTTTCTTTATTTGAGAGATTACGATACATTTTTCTCTGTTCTTTTGTTTTGAAGGGCAAAACTAAAAAATTTTAGTAGTCATAGTTAAAGGAGAATTAGCAAGTGTCATAGAAATTGTTTTTTTAAAAACACTGCATCAAATTCAGGTAAGATACAAAGATCTAACTATTTCAAGGGAAATGGTTATGGGGGAAGGTTACTTGACCTTCTACATTGCATTAGCCAAACATAATGGCAGTTCTGTGACTAGGGTAGGAGACTGTGAGGGAATTATAGATAAAATAACTTGTTTTGAGCTGAGAGAGCAGCCAGAAGCACTGCATGCACTATGGTTTAAGACTAAAATCCGGAGAACTGCTGCCTGATTGCAGCCCAGACTTCCAAAACCCTGGGCTACAAAGGGCAGAAACGCTTACTAAAATTTTTTGTTTAAATGAGCTATTGGAACTTGGGTTATTAGCCCCTGTCCTAGCTACTGAGTAGTTTCTATTACAAATCAAAAGCAGTTTTAGGGAGGCTGCATTTTTTTTGAAGGGGAATTCTCTCCTGGAGGGGGAGAAAGATGGAGGGTGGGGGAGAGGGGGAGAGGAGGGAGGAGGGAGGAGGGGGGGGGGGGG